>NW_010529518.1:0-17518 GCF_000687285.1 Phaethon lepturus | reverse complement strand
CATTTTGCACTCAGTGCGACAATAGTTCTTTAAATATTCTGTGCCCAAAGAAATTTCCTTGTATGGTTAGGACTATAACATTTCAAAGGGGCTAATTGCAAACTACAAAAGATCCTAAACTTGTTGCTGCTTCACAAGCTCCTTCACTGACCCATGGAGCAGGAGCTCCCCGAGGAGCACGCACTTGACTCTTTCTCTTGGCGCATCTCTGTCACAACTTGTTGATGTTCTCAGGAGTCTTTGGGTCAGTGCCCCACTTTTCAAGGGCTGAAATATTTTCCTAGCTCTCCGAAGCTCTTTCCATCCTTGGCCTACCAGCCTGAAAATAAAATGGGGTTTTCTTTACCTGAGAGCTCTTGGAGGATGCTGTGATATGTCAAGTGTGCGAAGGCATCATCTTCTCCCACACCTCATACTACCTCCAGCATCGGAGGCCTGGAATAAATATCCAGCTGCTCTTCCTGCAACCTAAGGCTTCTCCGCACAAATGTGGTGAGACAAATCCTTATCTGTGTCTCCTGCTGACTGCCCAAGAGATGGGCCATGTTCACAAATACGTTACCTATCAATCATCATTTGTGCCACTGCCACATGCCAGCAGCACATCTGCCACAGCTCACCTAACTGTGGCCACCAAGGAGGGTGTGGACTGAATACATATTTCACAGAGAAAACTGAGGATGCCCTGCAACATGGAAGGTTTAAACAGGGCTTTGTTGTGCTCCCATCTTGCTGCGTGACAGGGTGGCAGGGAGAGACGGGTGGTGTGGGAAATTTTGCTGACACAGCTGTTATATTGTCAGCAATCAGTTGGAAAGTTTTGTTCAATGAAATGTATTCCCGCCTATGAAGGATGCCCTTGGCTTCAAGTTGAGTTAGAGGATTGAGTGTCTCATAATTTACTTTTTTTCCAGTATGCTCAGTTACTGTTGGCAAAACCAGGCCTTTGCTTACGGTTCTGATAGAGCACAGCTAACTTAAAGAAGCTCCAATCACAAATGTTTTTATGGGTATCAATTTTGGTTTCACTTGTCTTTTTTAAAAAAAATCACTTTTAAAGAATACCAATTATATTGAGACAGGTGTTTCGCATGCAAATCTTCTATCATGTCCTTTTTCATGTGCTGTTGGTCAGATGTTGTTAACTCTAATTGTAATTTGTTTTGTGGAGGAAGAAAAGTATATACAAATATACACACACAAACACAGGCAGTTCATCTAGCGGTTCTGGGGATGGGGAAATGAATGTTATTTCCACACTGCAATCAGACTTTAGCACTACCCCGCTGATTATGGCTCTCCAAAGGTGCAGAAAGTGGTAATTCAGCAAATACTACCACTGGGATGTAGCACATCAGCCAGAAAGAAGGCTTTTTTTCTCCCCTACCTATAACCTGCTGCATTGGGTTTTGCAGAAGGAAAGATGTTGATAAATGTTAGAAAATGCCTGGGACGTTAGAACTTAATTTGCACTTGCTGCTCTGGTGGGCTTCTTTCGGTCCATTAGACCCCTACCTGGAGTATGAAAAGGTTAATCAGGAGAATTTGAGACATGTGCTAGGGATGCGCAGCCATGGGCAGAAGGGCCCTATAGGTGCCCCTCCTGCACAGATGCACCTAAGAAAAGCAATTTATAAAATCCCGTGGCTCTAACAGAGCAGCTGAGTCTCGGTGTACGTGAGGGGTCTGCAAGCAGATGAGGGGCGAGACCTGTCTTGAACAGAAAATACCACTGAAGCTAATCAAGAGCTTTGTTGGGCTGCCCCAGTTTCCAGGGCTGCCCTGCAGCCATGGCAGCACTGGGAAATGAGTTGGTGGGTGAGCGATGGTTGGTGGTGAGCTCCTGCCGTGGTGAAGCCATAGAGCTTCTGCAGGTCTGCTCCATCACTGTCCTGTCCTCTGGGCATGGTCACTGCAGGGTTATCAGGGAGTGATCTCCCACTCCTCTCAGGTCTAATTTTTCTTTTCTCCAATAGCATAACCCTAAGTGGTAAAAGCCTGCATCTCCAAGGTATCCTTCATCCCAAGGTAATCCTTAAAATAAATTATAAATGAGAGCTGAAGGCACCACCCCACACTGTAAGTTGTGGCCACTGGACTTTGGGGAGGAGAGTGAGATGTCAAGTCAAGGAGGTATCCAAAATTGTTGGCATTGAGAGTATCCTTGGTTGTGGAGTTAAGGGAAAAGAGAGCTGAGAGGCAGGTGCGAGGCTGCTCAAGGTCTGGATGTGTTTGCCGGTAGAGGTTCTTCTGGGAAAGGAAAGCAAATGGAAAACAATGGAAAAATAAAACTGGAAGGAGCAGCTCATTACTCAAGTGGCAGATGTAGAAGTGTTCTGTAGGCAATGACAGGTGAGACAGACAGGGGTAAGTTTTGGAACTAACTCGGAATGAAGAAAAGAGCTAAAAAAAGTGATTTAGAGGAGGTGAGCCAGCACCATGCCCAGAAAATTGTAATGCAGGTTCCACATGAATGAGATGTTATTCAATGTGCAGGGAGAGAAATCTGGGTAAGAGGGAAATTGGGGGATTTCTGAATGTTAAGCTGAAATTTCAGCAGGGATCCTATTGCCTGCGAGGGCTCGGCCTCACGAGCACAATGTTTCTGTTGGCTGATGAAGGCAATCTAACACTGCATTTCCCACTTGGAGGATCCATGCAGAGAAATTGTCTCTGAAGGAAAAATGTTCAGTGACACTGGCTTAGCTCACACTGCTTTCATCCAGCCAGGCTGGGCTTTAAGATTTAGATACTATCAAAAAGGAAAAAGAAACTAGAAAGGCCCAACTTAATATTAATTGTAGGAGGAAGGAATTGTTAAGCTAAGTTGGTCCTTGCGCTTGACTTCATTCTCATTTTACACCCTCTGCATCCTTTTTCCCTTGTTCCCCAGTCTGTCCCATCTCATTCAATGTGCTCTCAGGCTGGCCTGGGTCAGTGCTGCCATGGTTTTGTTTTTCACTCAGGCAAACATCACAGCGTGGACTTGCCTCAGCTTGACAGAAAGGGGCACATAATTTTCTGTTACGTTGTTATCGATGTCCTGCACGCTTTGGCTGGCAAACAGATTGTCAAACATCCTTGAACAATATTTGCTCAGAGTGCAAGAGAGAAAAGAAATCTAGTATCTGCTTTTAGATTCAGTTCCTCTTTTATGTGTTTGATTTGGTTTTCTTTGCATACACTTAAAATTTCCTTTCTGTTAGACCATATTCAGTCTAAGTCGCTTAGTGAGATTTGTTATTCAGTGAGTACTTGCTCATGTTTAAAAGTTGTCTGGATTTTTCTCCTTATCTCCACCCCCTTCCCTCAATGGTGGTGAATGGCAGTGAATAAGTAGCTCCTCTCGTGAACAAGCATCGCCATCCCCACCCAAAACTTGCCATACTTGTGTGTGGCAAGTAAGTGTCAGGTCAGCGTGCCCTGATAGGTACCAGTGTCTTGTAGGCTGCTCTTAGAGATGCTCTTGAGTCTCTTCAGTACAGGATGCACGTTGTTATTACTGAAGACAAAATCTCAGCTGGGAAGCATAAATTCGCAGTGCTGCCCCTGGAGCTGAAATGATGCATGTTGCTGAAATAAAGTTGCATCTTCCTTAGTTACAACCCATTGCCTCATCAGAGCCTGTTTGATCAGGCGTCTCAGTCTCTATGAGATTTCTGTGTGCTCTGCTCTGAATGAGAGCTGCAGACAGTGATGGTTTAACTGAATCAGTGTTGCTGTTTTAGCTCAAATATGAAGTTTAATAAGGGAAAATAACAGCTTAATTTGGAAAGGCATCTTGTAGGCCAGGGGGACTGACCTTGTACAAGTGACTACTGCCAAGAGGATTAGGGAGTTGTATGTTGTACTCAGAAATGTACAGTGGACATGCCAAGCTTGGCGCAGAAGGTGGGAAGAGTGGTCTCTTCAGTCTGATACCTCGTCTGAGCTTTAGACTTTGCAGAAGGAGATTCCTCAGGGAATAACCTGGATTGAGAGAAGGGCTCATTCTTTTGCATTAGACAGTGATTTCCTCATACAATAATACAGGAAGATCAAAGCCTTCCCCATCCTCCTCTTGTTTTATTGTAAACCTTGGCACGACTTGAAACCTCCCGGGAGTGTGTTGTGGACTGTGATGAACGATGTCCTCTGCAAGAGCAGAAGGAAATAAGGACATCAGGTTGTCTGTTTGGGGTGGAGTTTTCCCCTGCCTTTCTCCACCAGTCTGCTATTAACATCCCTACTGTAGTTCTCTATTTTCTCGTTATCCATAGAAAGTCTTAAGCCTTTCCCAGCACCAACTAAACATCTCAAGGAAACATGAGCAAATAGTTGAGACGCTTGCAGTTTCTTTTATGCCCCAGAGACACTGTAAGAGACACTGTGTTTTTCAGGAGACAAAGTCAGAAGTTGCTTGCTGTTGGATGGCACGATTTCCAGCCAAGGCTCAGGCATGAAAATGTTGATACAGTGAAGGTGATGGCATTGCAGGAATCTGTAGGCTCCTGCTGTCATCAGTGTTGTGAGGCACCTCCAAAGAGCACCTCGGGTCTTGGGCAAATTGGACGGCTTTTTATGCTACTGTTTCCTGTCCATACACTGGCTGACTCAGATTCCTAAATCAAATATCTCTCTTTTTCTCTCTCTTCAAGCAAAGTCATATTTTTCTCTGCCTTGGAACAATCTCTGCAGCAGCTAAACAGAGCCGGCAAGCCGCTTGCCAATGCAGTGCTTACACTTGTAATTTCTATCTGGCTGAGTGGCTCCAGGTTGGCATGCCAATGAACTCTGTATCTCTGATCAGTCAGGCTCTAGCCTCGTAATAAAAAAAGGTCTAATATTTATTTGAAGGTTTAAACATTTCTTGACTTGCTTAGTGCTGACCACAAGGGTCTATCACAGGCGAGCTTCTTCCTTCCTTCCCATCTCAAGCCTGACCACCATACTAGAAAGTCTACTATTTCCTTCAATTCCAAATTAGTTCAGTGTTATGCTCTGGTTTTTTTAGTATTCCTGGCCTGACAGATTTCCTCTCATTATAAATTATTCTGTCTGCTTTAGTGGCATGCTTTTTCTCATTTACATTTAAGATAATGGAAGAAGAGTTGCTTTTGATGACATAAGTGAGCTAGATTTTGGGTTAGCATTATTAAAAAATGAGAGTTCTGGCTGGATTATGTAAAATATTAGGGATTTTGAGGGGTTTAGTACCTGTAAAGCACGCCATGACTAGAAAAAATAATACACTTCTTCCCTGCAAATTGATGAAACTTCTTGATGCATGCATGGAATGTGAAAGGCTCAAGACTAATACCATTACAGTTCTCAACACATGTACTGAATGGTCTGCTGTAAAATAGTTACAAAACAAAAACATTTCAGCATATTTGATGCTGAAGGGGGGGAAGTTAATAATCACTGTAGACTGTTGTATTTATTTTATGTTACCTGTGAGAGCTGTAAAATGAGGTTTAGGCTGTGTGCTAGAAGCATACAGCAGCTCTTTAGCCCTATATTGTAGCAGTAGTTTTATCCTACACTTAAAGTAATACCTGTAAGTATATAAGGGTCTCTGCTGTATTTCAGAATCAGATACAAATTGCTTGACTACTTTTTTTTTTTCTCCTGGTTTTCTGTTATGCTTTTGAATCTTGCACTCATATGAAGATACATTCACATTTAGCTAGGCAGCAAGTGTATTTTTTAAGATACGTGCATTGGACCAGGTCAGACTTTCTCTCATTGCTTCTCTTTCCTATTTTTTTACATGTTGAATATATGTATTTTTTTTCCTTATGAGAGACATAATTCTTTTGTTCAAAGTAACACATTTATGCTCTGCAGTGACATCAGGTACTTAATTTTATGGGTGTATATATTATACAAAGGCAAGGAGATTACACAGCCTAAAAATCTTTAGAGGATACAATTTAGTTTTTTCATTTCTGTGTCATCCCATCTGCTTTTCTTTACCAGGTTCCAACTTCCTCAGATTCTGCTGATGCTCATGGGGGTCCACAATGCCTTTGTTGGTAGCCCAAGCGGATCAGGTTTTAGGCTTCCAGGCCAAGTGTACATTATGGAAAACCCCTATTCTGGCACAGCAGCACCTAGATCTTCCTCTGTGCACTTGGTGCCTCTGGTTTGGAAGAGTAATTCCCCCGGGCACATGAACTTTAGCACTTGACTGAATGCAAAACCACATGCCAAACCTAGGGAGGCAGGCATAGAGTTCCGACTGAAAATATATTGCTTTTCAGCACTAGTGTTCACTTTCTTGTATGTTTTTTTTAATATCTTTCTTTTCTATGGACCCAATTCAAAGTCCTACATGGTCAATGGGTATATTCCTCTGCTTTACAAGAAAAAACATGATTACATTTCAATGTGCTGGTCTGAACTAGCCATTAACAAGAATAATCTGAAAGCTAGCAGATGTAAAGCTAGAAATCAGCATTGAAGGTTTTTTGCACCTTACGCTTCTGTATCGTCATCTTGTCATCAATCCATTGGGTAAGAATTTGAAACTATGTCTCGGTCAAAGATGACTGCATGAGAGCTGGTATCTATTAGTAGTACAGAGCCAAACGAGTTAGGTTAAACCTCCTTTTCTTATTTTTGGATGCTGTTCCTTCCCACCTCTCAGCTTTCTGCTGTGACTTTTCAACTCACATGACTAGCCATGGTGATGCCTCCAGCCCTGGAGCTTTCAGGCTGGAGATCTTTGCCATATCACAGAATCACAGAATCACTAGGTTGGAAAGGACCTTCAAGATCATCAAGTCCAACCATTAATCCAGCACCACCATGTCCCCTAAACCATGTCCTGAAGTGCCACATCCACATGTTTTTGAACACTTCCAGAGATGGTGACTCCACCACCTCCCTGGGCAGCCTGTTCCAATGCCTGATCACTCTCTCAGTGAAGAAATTTTTCCTAATATCCAATCTAACCCTCCCCTGGCGCAACTTGAGGCCATTTCCTCTTGTCCTATCACTCGTTACTTGGGAGAAGAGGCCAACACCCACCTCACCACAACCCCCTTTCAGGTAGCTGTAGAGAGCGATAAGGTCTCCCCTCAGCCTCCTCTTCTCCAGACTAAACAACCCCAGTTCCCTCAGCCACTCCTCATAAGACTTGTTCTCCAGCCCCCTCACCAGCTTCGTTGCCCTTCTCTGGACACACTCCAGCACCTCAACATCCTTCTTGTAGTGAGGGGCTCAAAACTGAACACAGTATTCAAGCTGCGGCCTCACCAGTGCCGAGTACAGGGGCACGATCTCCTTGAGATGCTGAGGCATATGAATGCATATTTGCTACCAGCACCCCAGTGTCCTCCCTCAACAAAAAAATAGCCTCCAGGACACACGTTAGGGATGCTTGCATGCCAGGCTTGTTAGGACATCAACGTGGATTTGATAGTGCACCAATTTGCCTGTGTCTATAAGTACTGAAGTCTAGTATGAAAACAGGAGATCCTTGAAAGTGTTACCCAGTTCATTTCACCTTAAAATGCCCTGTATATTGCACAGTTTGTTTATTTGTTATAAATCCGCTTCGCTGAAGCAAATGTGTTTTTCATAATATTAATGGCGCTCTCATTGTTAAAGCCCTCTGCAGAGCATCAGATATCTATAAAACAAATTTAGACACCAGTCCTGTAGTTAAGCATTGTTTAGGCAGATCCCTGAGCCAACATGAATACAGCTATTAGAATTGAGCTTTAAGAATATTGACATTTCTACATAAGTAATAAAGAGTTTTGGAAGGGAGCTAAACAGTGTTTTATGATTTGTCAGGAAAAATGCTTTATTTCTGGAAGTAGCTGAATATTGATATTCTGACAATGGAGTTTTGTCTGCTTCCTAGGGCTAGCTTATGTGAAAGATTTTTTTTCTGTTTAGCACGGGCTTGTTCCCTCCCTCCCTTCCATCTGTCACTCCAGGGACAGAAAGAAAACAGCTGGCAAGTTTGGGGAGAGGGTTGAGCTAATCCAAGCTCCAAAAAAATGGGATGTGGTGGAGAGGACGAGGCCGTGCCTGCTCTCTGATTTACAGGAGGGGTCTTGACAGCACATCCACACCGAGATGCACGAGAGCATGCTTGAAGGATGAGAAAAGACAGGCTTTCTCAGCATTTCCCTATTTCTGCTGGTTTCAATGGTCATCTCTCTCTATAGTTCAGGCTGGTTTTCTCAAAATAGCAAGAATAAATAAAATAAAAAAATAACGTAAAAGACAGTGCAGTCGGAGACGGAGTGGAGCAAGTGCCCTTTAGAGAGGAATCACACTGGCAGCTTTGAAGAAGGATTTGGTTTTTTGAATCAGGTTTGAAATAACCAGTGGGTTGTAGCAAGAGGAGGAGATAGATGAGTTTGGTGAAAGACAAAACGTGAGCTTTTTGCTGGCAGGTTTATCATTCCTGTTGCTCTAGAGGATGCTAAAAGTACAGTATGGATATAACATAGGTCAACTGTATGAGGTTTAATAAGACCAAATACCTGGTCCTGCATTTGGGTCACAACAACCCCATGCAATGCTACAGGCTTGGGGAGGAGTGGCTGGAGAGCTGCCCGGCGGAAAAAGACCTGGAGGTGCTGGCTGACAGCCGGCTGAACAGCAGTGTGCCCAGGTGGCCAACAAGGCCAACAGCATCCTGGCCTGTATCAGGACTAGTGTGGCCAGCAGGAGTAGAGAAATAATTGTGCCCCTGTACTGGTGAGGCTGCACCTCGAATCCTGTGTTCATTTTTGGGCCCCTCACTACAAGAAGGACATTGAGTTGCTGGAGTGTGTCCAGAGAAGGGCAACGAAGCTGGTGAGGGGTCTGGAGCACAAGTCTTGTGAGGAGCAGCTGAGGGAACTAGGATAGTTTAGTGTGGAGGAGACTGAGGGGAGACCTTATTGCTCTCTACAACTACCTGAAAGGGGGTTGTGGCGACGAGGGTGTTGGTCTCTTCTCCCAAGTAACTAGTGATAGGACGAGAGGAAACAGCCTCAAGTTGCACCAAGGGGAGGTTTAGACTAGTTATTAGGAACAATTTCTTTACTGAAAGAGTGGTCAAACTTTGGAACAGGCTGCCCAGGGAGGTGGTGGAGTCACCATCACTGGAAGTATTCAAAAAATGTGTAGATGGCACTTCAGGACGTAGTTTAGTGGGCATGGTGGTGTTGGGTTGACCATTGGACTTGATGATCTTAGAACGTCTTTTCCAACCTTAATGATTCTGTGATTCTATATTTCTATGAACATCTACTGTACAGACAGCAGGCCCTGCTTTCAGGTCTCTGATTCATGTCTGGGAATTCAGTATGACCTGCATGCTAATGAAGTCGATCCTAACATGAGTTAGAGAAAGAAGGATATAAGCAGCCCTAACTCCATCTTTGATATTTTGTGTTTTATTCCATTTCCTGTCTTTGATTTCAGCTGACCAGTCCACTCATAGAGTGTGTTTGCACTTAAAACACTGGGCATTGGGGCTGATTTGGAAGCCCAGCAGTGGTACATGAAACTGGAGGGAGCTCAAATCCCGAGCCTCAGAACAGCTGGGATCGAGGAACAGTGCATGTGGTGTAAGGGGAGATGCACAGTAAATGCAAAAAGCAGCATTTGTGATTTTAATCTGCCAAACCAGACAGGAGGAAGCAGGGCGGGCAGCTTTCCACCCACCTCTTCCCCCACGGTCTTACATATGCGCAAGCTGCGGGGCCACAGAGTGGATTTCTTGTAGTTCCAGTGTGTTGTCTCCTTGGGTTTGGTTGTACTATGCCCTCTTTCTCAAGATACCAGCATAACACAATCAGCTTTTAAATATTAATACAGAGATCACAGGAGTGTAGCTTGGAACCACCGAATCACTGAGAACTGAAAAGTCTAATCTGTCCTTTTGAAAGCTGTCCAATTTCTTTTTTATTTACAGCATTTGAACCATTTCACAAATTGGAAAGCAACCATCCAGCCATTTCACAGGCAGATTATGATATGTTTAAAAGAGTCCAAGGCATTTATTTGAATGCAATTGGCCATCTTGCTGGCTAACGTCTAGATTGGAGATATTACACACACAGATGAACAGAGACTATTTGAAGATGATAGTTTTCTCTTATTAAAGTTGTGTTTGTAGCTTGTAACTGAAGAAATGTCTTGGATAGTGGTATAAGCTGACTGCCTTTTGCCCTCAGAAGGACTCATCGCATTGATTGCATAGATCAGAAAATGCTAGGGCGTGAATAGTCATTTTATGATTCCTGTGCTTGCTTGCATTCATTGCAAATGCAGAGGTGGACAACTGCTGGAGAAGGACTGGTTCCATCTGGCACTGCCTCTGCAGCGCGCATGCAAGTTGTTCAATTAATGATGCAGAACTGCAGGCAAAAGGCAGGAAACACACATTAGATGAAGCTATATTAGTTGCCAAACAAAAACTGTTTTTCCCTCTTAGTTGTTACATGTGTGCTTGTTCTGCATAGAAAATAAAAGGTATGTTTCAGCTTGCATGGATAAAACATATACGTGGTCTAATTAAAAGGTTAAAAAAAAAAAAAACAAACCTGGCAATCTCAGCCTCCGGTAAATCTTTTGAAGCTGTAAGTGTAGTGCTCATGTGTCTGTACTCTAACATGATCTGAATGAAAAACTGACAGCACCTGTTATTGAAATCAAAAGTGATTTCTCTAACAATGGGATACTGGGGAATTCCTACTGGGCTTCTCTTTAATAGAGTTTGAAGGATTCAGGTTGGAAGACAGTGCATAAGATCTGCACCACTGGCTCTGATGGATGTGAATCACGCCAGGGGACAGAGATTGTTTAGGAGGTTAGAAGTTCACTCCATACATTCAGTAATAATATGCAGCTGGTGTGCCCTTAAAGAGAGATTGTATGCTTTTTTTTTTCCCCTGTGTGAAATAACATGTGGATTGAAAAAAAAATAGTAGTCAGATTTTATATGTTCAAATACAGAAATCCAAAATAACTGCAACCACATCTGATGGAATTTTTTTAGAACTACAGCAATTTGAAGCTAGATTGCCTAAAAATACCTCTTGAACTGAACTCTCAAACCTATTAGATTAGTCCATTTATAATAAATCCTGATCTACTGTCTATTAGATCAGCTCTTCTGTAATCTTTTCCTGTTTACCAGGCCTCCTATGGGCATAGTTCATCTGCATTTCTAAAAGCATTACAACATGACATTGAAAAAAATGCGCAGTTTTTATGTCTTGCACATGATGGTCCAGTTAAATTTCTGCCTGAACATTCAGAATCGGTTGCAAAGTCTTGAAAGAGCAATATGGCATTAATGCCCTTGTTGGATGGGCGCTGAAGGGTACGAGAGGTTCACAAAGGTGGATTGGGCAGGGGTCCTGGGTAGAAAACAGAGCTAAGACTTTAGGAACTATCTTCTGATAGAAGAGGACCATGGTGAGGCCAACAGCTGATGCTCATGTGCTATACCACTTCATTTCCTGGTATGGCTAGATATGCCGATGTGCTGTAATGCCGTGCCACATTTTAAGCAGGATCCAATAATTTCTTGGAGAAGAATGGGTCAGAGAGGAAAAGAAAAAAGTAGCTTCTTTTATTCAAGTGACAACTAAATTGGAGACTTGACACTAAGAGCTGTTGGGAGTGAGAAAAAGTATTAAGTGCTCACACACACACACAAAATCCCCACAAAAGCATAAAAGTTTGTACTTCACCAAAAACACCCAGCCAGGCTGCTGTTTGGGTTCTTATTTTTTTCAGGCAAAACCTAGAAGTTTGCAATAATAGCTAGAATGTTTTTGACAAAACGACCTTTCCATAGCAAGCCAGCATGTGTAATGAACAGTTGACTGTTGTCAGAAATTTAAAGTTTTGATTCAAAAGGGCTTTGGTAGGCATATTTTTTGCCTGTTGGAAATTGGTCCCATGTGGTGGCTGCTTTGAATGTATTAATTGTCTTGCTGAGAGCTGTGGTGCAGTGAGAAAAGAAGAGTTGGGGCAGATTGACTGGACTTGAGCCTGTTGAGATGCTTTTGCACACTTCAGCTCTCGTTCTTTGTTGTTTAATGTTAAATGCTCAAACTCAGTTTCGGAGGAAAAAAAACAGCATGTTAAGTGATTCCAGCTTGAAGTCCACTGAAGCGGCTGAGTTTGCACCATGTCTTAGACCACAGCTGTAGGTTCCCCCCTAGTACTGGGAACTCAACATTTGGCCCATATCCATTGCAGCATCTGCCCAGGCCCAGCAGAATAGTCACTTGTTGGCAGCATAGCCTCAGGCACAAAAGCTGATCCCCTGCTGGAAGAGGTAGAAAAAAAATCCAGAAAGGTTTTTTTTACGTTTGGCAGCAGTCCACAAGGAAATGGACCTTTCTTCTCTCAGATGCAGCATCCTTCTCCTCTGTTATTTCAGACATTAGGTGAGAGGGAGGAAAAAGAAGAGCTATGTATCTATGTATCATACTTTATATGACTTTTTTGGGGCGCAGGACTCAATGCAGTTGTGTTGTTGAAGACAAAGTGCTGAACACTCTGGGGCCATTGCATATCTAATCTGTTCTTCCCATCAGTGGTTTTTGCAAGCCTTTTGTCAGTCTCGGTCAATAAAGCTCCGACAACAAAAAAACACGACCACAACCCCTCCAAAAGCAGTATGTGAACTTTTATGTTCACACACAATTCTGGCTGAGATTCCCCAAATAACAGCACATTTGAGCACAGGGAAGAGCTGTTCAGATGTTTGATGTGAGGCCTGCTGGGCCTTTGCCTGCAGTAAAAATAAATCATAGTTTCTCTCAAACATGTGGAAGGAACTGTACATAATTTAGGGGCTAATCTCACCTTGTTGGTTATCCAGCCTGTAGCTCCTGGGTGGCACTGGCATGTGGCTTTTGGTCTTCCAGCACACATCCAACACAAGATATTTTTTCATGGTGATATCTGTTGTGGTGTGGACTTGGTATAACATTGCAATCCATCGGTGTGTTAGCGACTGTGTTGATGGATACTTTCATGGATGCAGCTCTTAGGGATGGTACCAGGTGTGCAAGGCTCAGCCTAGGTGCTCCTTGACTTCAGTGATCCTTTTCTGTCACCTTACAGGGTCTTCAGTGAAAAGCCACCCAAAAAAAAAGGCAAAGGAAAATGGGAATATATTTATTTTCAAATAACAATTTTTTTCTAAGGAGATTCAGAAAGTGTTCTGGAATGCATTTGAAAATGCCTGTAGAAAACTAATTCCCATAAGATGCATTTGTGTGACAGGGAAGAGAAAAGCAGCTGTGATACAATCCTCCAAGTATATTAGGTTTGGGTTTTTTATGCTGCTTCTTTCAAGATGTGCCTAAACCTTCTTATTTGCTATGTAAATACAACTTGCACCATCTTTCAGTAGAAGACGAAATGATAAAAGGGGATTCTGTAAGCAAAGAATTGTGGTTGCCAGTTGTGAACAGGGCAAAACTAGCAGAGAGGGAGGGACCTTCAGGTTTTGTGTTTCTCACAGCATTTCAGAAACCAGCAATGCTCTGTCTTAGTGCGGCAGTGATGTGCATAAATAATTGTGAACACAGCACAGACATGCTCAAGAGGGCATTTGGATAGCTGTATCCTCCTGAAGACGTTGAACCTCTCAGATTAGTTGTACCTCAGTTGCTCGAGCATTGCACCAGCTGCAGGGCAGGGAGCAGGCATGTGCTCATGGCCTCCAGTGCCCCGGCACGTCTGCTTGAGTGTCAGGCTCAGGAACGCAAAACTTACCGGAGAGTGAAGTCTTCATGGTTTGCTTGGATCCTTGCGCACGAGACTTGGAGTGCGGCCTCTCCTTCCAATTATGTGAGCGATAGCACATAGCCATCAGGCTAAACCTTTGGATTACAACCCCCAGGGGAGAGGTTGATGGATGTCTTCTGTCATCTGCTACCTAGCAAAATCCAGAGAACCTCACTCAGGAAATCTTGTCTGCAATTTCTGCTCAAGGGGCACCCAGTTATTTTCATTCATGGGACAAAAAATTCATGACCTCTCTTAAAAAATATTTTCAGTTATTGTATACACTGGGTCATAGGCTGCATACTTAGGTGCCAAAAGAAAAAAAATGAGGGAAAAAGTAGCTTCGTAATGATCACAAATAGCCTTGCTTGCAATCAAAGCTGCGTTTGTGATAGGAAAACACTAGTCAGAGTCAACTGGAGAAGCAGTCTCCCCTGTGTGAGAGCACTAGGAAGAGGTGAGTGGAACAGAAGGTAAGACAGGATGTGTGCTGGATTTTCCCAGTGGCAGAGATGAAACAGTGGTCTTAGGCCAGTTGTGCACTTGTCATTTTAGGCCAGGAAAGCGGAAAAGGAAGGGGGGTGGGTGGAAAGACAGACAGACCCTTATTTATTTAAGATTTTTCCCTATGAGCAGATCCGTCCCATGATTTTCTTTCCACCAAGCAAAATTCCTCCTTCACAGGCCTGAGCTCTGTGCAAAGATTGGGAAATAAAAGAAAGAAGGGAAATAAAAGAAAGAAAGAAAAAAAAACCCCACAATTTCTTTTTCTTGCTAGTCAATGTGCCGGGAGTAGAGAGATGCTCCTCTGGGATTTGCAATTACTCCCCTGTGGATGCTGGAAATGCTTTGTTCTTTTTTTATAGCTGCAGCACTAGTCAGAATGATGGCAGAACTTAGTCTTCTGCTATTAGTGCCAGCTCTCTAGATAGAGCAGGGAAGAAAAAAGTGAACACACTTTGGGGTGTTTCTGGGGAAGAGATGTTTCCACAGCCGCACTTTGCTTTCTTGGCACTATGAAAATACCTGTCCCAGCGCTGTGCTTCATGGAATTCAGGTCTGCAAAGTCTCTTGAATGTTTTGGATTTCAAGCCTGGGAGTAAAAACTGAGTCTTACCCAAAAGTTGTCTTTAAACTCTTGATATGGCAATACATGGTAAAAACAAGTAGTAGAAGTAAAATAATCAAGATTATACATTTCTAGTTGTAATAGTATTGATGATTTTTAAAGGTTACTGCTTGTCTATGAGCAAAGATTGTATTATGAAGTAATATCTGAAGAATCCTTCTGTTAAAGTGATGCTGCAATGCTGCTTTTCCCCGAGTTAAAAATTTACAGTTTATTGGCAGCCTGAGTTAATCTAGAGTTTTGATCTTTGTTCTGTGCTGTAGGATTTAGGTAATTTTGTACAGGTTGCAGTCTCTTTATGGTTTTGCTTGGATTTGAGAATCATTTATATGTGAATGATCCTGATCTCTTGTTCTTTGCCTTTTTTCCAATTAATTTTATTTTAAAGCACACAGTTGTCTGACCAAAATAGGCAAGCAGTGCTGCCTGGTGCTGGTAAAGCTGGGCAGTGTTAGCATGGTGACTGTGGTTGCTGGAGCTCATTACCAAATTGACTCATTGAATAATCAGACCTTTGAACTGAGTTCAGTGATATCCCATCCATCTCACTCCGTTAGGCCACTTAGAGGCAGCTTTTTTATGTCATCTTATAATTTGTCCTATGTAAACGGCGAGGTGTTTATTTTAAAAGCAGCAAGAAAGCCCAGCTGAACAAGAAAAAAGTTGGAAGAACAAGCCCTCAAAGAGATTTTGACAGTAGTGCCAAGGGGTTTATGAAAGATAAAACAACTCTTTTTTTTTTTTACAGCTAAAGGAAAATGCCATTAAATCCCTTGTGCCTAGCTGCTACAGTAAACTTGCCAGAGCTATTCCAAAAACACCACGCTGCAAGACACTCAATGATTGTCAATGAAAACTAGTCTCAAAAATGCAGCACCCCTGTGTGAGGAACAAGGGAAGCTCCTGGGTATTCAGCATACGTTTCTGTATGCTCAAAAATGACTGTAAAAATTATTTTAAGGGGGGGGGGGGTTGCTAGTTTTGGCTTTGAAACTACATCTGCTGTATCTACTCGGTACCTCTGCACCTGTAGTGCATGGCGCATGTCATTTTGCAAATGGAAAATAACTTGTTATAGCATGAACAAATGGGAAAATTTCTGCAGGTTGTTCTCTACCGGGCTAATTGTTGTTATGAAGCAATAAAATATGTACTCATGGCAAGACCTGCTGTAGTAAAAACAGTTAATATTTGCCGAAGTTTAATCCTCCTTGTAACATCAGATGGAAATCATTGCTTGGTGATCTAGCACAGCTTTAAGCAGAAACTAGAAGAAATTTGTCAATGTCTGCAGGATTTTGCATTGTGTTTTTTGGAGTTCATTCTAACCCAGGGCTCATAGTGGAGGGGAGGTGGCATGAGAATGCTGGAAAATCTGATCAGTGAGCTTGGGAGACCTGATTTCAGATCAGTGTCCTGGTACTCAGGTGGTTCAGTGCCTGTTGCACATTGCTCATCTTTCTGGAAGCTGGGGGAGAAGGTAATCCCATTTTCCAAGGGACAGTAGCGTTGGGATATTTAAACTGAACGTTTTCCTGAAAAATACTGATCCCTCAGAAAATTATGTCTGTGATGCTGCTAAGTTTTATTGTTTGTGGAGATGGTGTCTCAGGCTTGCAGTAAAATTACCTAACATCAGAGCAAGTGTGTGCTTCAACTGCTATGTTAGTGATTACTCTGGGGCAGGAGAATTGCTCAGCACCATGGCCTTAAATTACTGAAATAACAAAAAAACCCTTTCAGAATGGAAAAACTCATATATTACACTAAAGGCAGGCATCTCTAAGCTTGAAGTAGGTTGACTTGAATGAACTCCAGTGACAGCAATATTATTATACATTAATAACTAATATTGCATGAATAGTGAGCATGGTCTGCTTCACTGGACGTAGAAGAGAGGACAGTCTCCATGCTCAGGAGCTTGCAGGCTAGGCGTGCTCATACAGCTGTATAGTTAAGAGGCTGCTCCTTGGGGCAACAGGGTGATTCTCTCATTTAATTTTAATTTCTGCCTAGGCTGGAGTTCACACATGGCTGTTTTTAATGTAGAAACTACAATTCACATTGCTGGATATGGAGCAACTGTGATGCTGAAGCCTTGCATTTGTCCCTCTGTGCACTGCTGTTTTGGGGATGGATTTGTGATGTGTTTTCTTTTATTACACTGTGGAAAATGTTTTTCTGTCCAAACCAGCTGGGTCTTCAGCAACATTAAAAAATTAAAAGCACTTCTGTGCTAGGTGTTCCCCAAAAGATGGAAAATAAGATTTTACATTAAAATGCCAGGAAGAAAAATGGTGAGGGCATAAAGTGCTGCTTTATTTTCTAGTGCTTTTGGAAAGTCAGTTGTGCTCCAGCGGTCATTACCGCTCTGTGTGCTTCTTTCACTGTGTGCTCTGCTTTAAACTAGACTCAAAGGTGGAAGGGCATAAAACCAGGCATACTCTTTGCTGGGTAAAGAATTGGCTAGATGGCTGAGCCCAGAGCGTTGTGGAGAATGGAGTTAAATCCAGCTGACAGCCAGTCACAGGTGATGTTCCCCAGGCCTCGGTTTTGGTTCTGGTCTTGTTCAATACCTTTATTGATGATATGGAGAAAGGGATTGAGTACTCCCTTGGTAAGTTTGCAGATGACACCAAG
>NW_010529517.1:12531-29553 GCF_000687285.1 Phaethon lepturus | reverse complement strand
TGAACTGACTGCAACCTCCATTCCCCATCCCTCTGAGCCACTTGGCAGCAGGAGTAAGAGAAAATTGGGAGTGAAGCTGAGCCCAGGAAGAAGGGGGAGGTGGGGGGGAAGATTTTGTTTTAGTCCTCATTATCGTACTCTCATTTAATTTGTAGTAACTTAAATTAATTTTTCCTGAAGTCAAGTCTGTTTTGCCCATGATGGTAATTGCTGAATGATCTCTCCCTTTCCCTGTCTATATCCACAAGCTTTTTGCTACATTTTCTCTTCTCTGTGCAGTTGAGGAAGGGAGTAATAGAGCGGCTTTGGTGGGCACCTGGTGTCCGCCAGGGTCTACCCACCACAACAAGCTTCCAAAGAATTATATAATTTGATGAAAAATACTTCCAAACTTCAGAGTAAGATAAGAATATTAGATATATAACACTTTAAAAGAATAAAATTAGAATCTATATTATTTCAATTTTTTCATTTTGGAGTCACTTTGGCCCAGAAAACATTATGGTGAGTTGTACCACTTTGCTAGGTAAGTAGTAAGGTACAAGAATTTAAGATGAAAGCAAAAGGATGTCCTGTGTCTGATTGTTATATACCACTCAAATATCCTACATCAAACTGGTTGAAATCATTTACTTTCTTACAGAATTTTTTGGCGTCCTGAGATATGAAGGTTCATTGATCTGATGCTCTTATCTCTGTTTCATTTTTTTGTCATTACATTTTTCTAAAGTATTTCCTACTGTACTGCTGAATAGTGACCAAGCTTTTCAAGGGTTCTGAAGCGTAATGCACTGCTGACAGCAACTTACTGCAATATCTGGGAAGTTGTGAATGAATTCTGACTCAGTTTATGTTGATAAGTCTCTAAGAAATGGGAGTGGTTTAGCTTTGGTCTACCAGTTCAGAACCAGTCCACACTAATAACCACCTACAGCCCTTGGTATCAGATGACTTGCTGCATGGTATAAAAATCCACTTTGTAGTAGTGAGACCTGAGGGAGTGAGATGGGGGGAATAATTAGTTGGTAATATTGTGGATTAGACAAATCAAATAATTAGCCAGAACAAAGTGTACTTAAACCCTTCATTTTTACCAGTAATCCCTTACAGCAACCCAAACAGTTTACTTTTGAGACTACTTGTGACCCTTATATTGAAATATTAATCCTTATTTTAGTCAGAATAACAAAAGTGTAACTCCAGGCACACTGGTACATAGGCATCATTTCAGTTGCTCCAAATGAGTTTCTAACGAGAGCAGAACTTGCAAAATAATTTCTACTCATATGGAATTTTTATAGAGACTTTTTTGTTATAAACTTGCAACATTTCAACTAGATATTAATCCTCTAGTTCTATAATAGAATGTGACTCTTTTGGGAAGACATCTATTCTTGATTTAAAATTAACAGCATTGAAGGTTGGCATACACTTCCTAAGGACTGAATAATACTACGCCAATTTACAAGCAGGTGAAGAGATCTGGCTTTTAGAATATAATGTACCTTATTAAGAAAAGAAACATGAGGAGCCTACACATGAATGACCGCTCTGTTAGCACTGAATACTCCTTTAGACTCTGATCTTGTGAGGTTTTCACTTTTACTACAAAGGGTTTTTCTAATTGTAACAGATACAAAGTCCCAGTGAAGTGAAAGCAGATAGCATCTTTTCTGTTAAGGAAGTATATTTCAAGTTTTTCAAGTCATGCCTGTGCAAATCATTCCTTTTAGCTAAGTATCTATAGAATCAATATATAAGCATAAAATATATGTTAAAGGCTTCATCATGTATACTGAGCATTACACTTCCATATCATTACAACAAAATGTCATTTGCCTGGCTAAACTTTATCAGGTTTTATTGGTTTAGAAAATCATAACTTTTGACAATTTAGATATATTTTTTTCAGTTCACATAGAGAAGAAATTTGGTAAAATTCTTCTTCAAGTTCTAAGAGTAAGACAATTTCCCAAACTTTTTTTTTAGACATATAACAAGATAACTTGATTTCCCACAGCTTACGTTACTCTTAGCCCTGGCCATGTCGTAAGATATATGTTTGCATATGATCATTAAATTACAGAATCACAGAATCACTGGGTGTATTGTCACATAGTTGTTTTTAATACAGAATTGGGGATATTAAACTGTTAGAAATAAAGAAATTTTATTTTCTGGCAGAGAAACAAAAGTTATAAATCTTCTAGTGCAATGTTTATTCTTTGACAGCTTTTTATCTTGATTATTAACTACATGAAGCTTTTGAAGAATCATGTGTTACTATGACAAGGTTATTGTTGATATCAATGGAAATACTGCATGTTGATGATAACAAAATTCGGACTACTATTTGCAACATACCTGAAAGTCACCACAGGTCCGTCTTGAAAATGATTCTCATGTCTTCTTTTTCCAAGAAGTGAATAGCTGCTATTCACACCAGTGGAATAACATATGAGTCTAAGTACTCTTGAAGGTTAAACCAAAGGTCATAACTTTATAATATACATTTCACTGAGCTTTCTGGATGTACAGTAAACGGTATAAAATAGCTGCCTAATCTCTTGGTTATTTCCTTTACAAATAGTCTTGAGTTCTAAGAAATTCATTTGCATTGAAATAATGGTCAAATATTCATTCCCTTATAAAAAGCTAAAATCATATGTTGTGCAAGCTAAGAGTCTTCCATGTTTTTGGAACAAATTAAAACCTCCATGTTTTTCCTTAGGTTTTGCTGTCTTTTTTTTTCCACATGAGTTTTACAGAGTATAAACTTATGGGACATCATGAACTACAAAAAATCTGGTTTCCTATTGTTATTTGGAAAATCTTAACATCTTACAGAAGTATGGAGGTGAAATTTTTTTTTACTATATCGGGCACTCATTAATCTCATTTTATACTTATATTGATGTATTTATTTCAATTTAAAAATTATAAATGTTAATTATGAATCCATTTAAAAGCAGTAAAACGTAATTTTTTCTTACTATCTTATAAATAAAGATTTTTTTAAGATAAATACTTTATTAATTCAAAAACCATTACAACTATCACTATGGCAACTATTAAAATTACTCAGGGAGAATAAGTTATATAGATCTCTAACTGAAAGTTTTAATGTTCAACAGAACTATGCAAATTGGAAAAGAAAGAGTCTAAGTTCAAACACATTTTTATGTATATCTGAAAATGCCACTTCTGTTGCTTTTTCTTGGAGTAGAAGTATCAAGAACACAGGGCAGGGAAAGCGATAGTGGAAGAAAGGGATGAAGGAAAAAAATTATATTGTGCTGGAATTGAAAAACAAATATGATATGAAGGTCTACCATTTAGCTAAAATGGTGTTAAAGATTTGTAACAGCTTTGAGTCAGCTGTTGACAGCTGTGACAATAACCAAAACAGAGAGTCATTACAAAAGCAAAAAGTTTACAATTAAAAAAGAGACAATTTTTATTACCCAGTCCATATGTTTGTCAGAGAAGTGATATTCCACATTGCACTTAGTCTGCAATTTTTCCTATACCAGTTTTAAATATTGTAAATGATGGAACTTTAACAACTTCTGTTGCTCATTATTTCACAGATCAAGAGGCAAATAATCTCATCTTCTTATATGTAGTATACTTTTATTACTCTTTTATTATGGTCATATTTTTAAAATACACAATGACAACAATTGTTGAAAAATCAATTTAGGATGTGATCAGCTGTATAGGAAAGGAAGGACAAATAGATATGTGAACCTCATAATTCTGTAAAGAATTCTTGTACTAGTCAAAAAGAGAATCTGCATTTAAAAGACAAATTAAAGACAGCTAATAACTTTTATTAACACAGATAAAAAAATCATTCACAGAATCACAGAATCACTAGGTTGGAAAGGACCTTCAAGATCATCAAGTCCAACCATTAATCCAGCGCCACCATGTCCCCTAAACCATGTCCTGAAGCGCCACATCCACACGTTTTTTTGAACACTTCCAGAAATGGCGACTCCTTCCCTAGTAGTTTTATCCTTGATCCCATGAAAATCCTAACATTGTGGTCATGGATTTTCTACTGACCTTTCCTTTTTTCATCATTTTTATTTGGGCACAAAGTAAGGGGTAGGGGGGAAAGATATCTAATCAGGTATATTTTTACTTGAAGAGGAAAAAACCCCTACAAATCAAAAATCCTTCAAAATTTATTTAGATACCTAATGATATGTATTTGAGAATGTAACATTAAGATATTATTTGAAAAATATTTTCTAAAATTCGAATCAAACCAGATCAGGATCAATAGGTCATTGAAACCTCTCCATACGACTGAAAATGCTGTCATTCTACGACAAGCCGTGCTTCAGCTTTGTTGTTTTAAAGTGTCATATCCCACAAATCAGACAGGTATGTGTGAATGATTTGGAAAAGACAGGCAGTTCATTGTTCTGATAGAAAATTGATTTATTTCAGCTGTGCTTATGTGTCTTTGGCATTTGGATTCTACAAATAATTAAGAAACTGGACATTTTCCTACAGT
This sequence comes from Phaethon lepturus, assembly GCF_000687285.1. Classification (NCBI taxonomy): domain Eukaryota; kingdom Metazoa; phylum Chordata; class Aves; order Phaethontiformes; family Phaethontidae; genus Phaethon; species Phaethon lepturus. Next base: position 25,025 of record NW_010529517.1, on the reverse strand, counting down.
GATTTACTGGACTGCTGTTTTTTTATTAGGCACTTGCCAGCTCAGAATTGTGAAGTCATGGGAAAAATAATATATTTTACATGGGTTAGGACATTCAATGATAATCATGTAAATCCTAAGAGAGATAAGTGAGTCTTTGTGTCTGCATTCTTAAATGCTGAATGCCTCAAAAATCACAAGAGAAATACAGTTTTCTAATGATTATTTGGAATAATATCAAGTATCAGCATAGCAAAAATTCTTCCTTCCAGCTCTTTTTTTAAAAAAAAAAAGTCACATAACCAGTCATAACTTTTCTACAGATTGTTTAGACACAGAATAATTATTACACTGCCTATGATTATAAGGCATATGGATATAATACAAAACAGAATTTAGAAAACTAAGTGGTATCTCTAGCATAATTTATCTGTTTCTTTTCCTATACTACTATATTCTCTGTAATAATCCAGATTCCACATTTGTGCAAGTGGATTATTCCCACAGTTCAAGTCTAAATCACATCTTTTTTGTGAACAAAAATTGCTATCTGTTGATAACAATGCAAGTGAGGTAATCAGAGACATCAAAGTTGGAGGCAGCCTGGGCTGCAGTTATCATGCACTGGTGGAGTTCATAGTCCTGAGGGATACAGAGCAGGAAAACCATAAAGTCAGGACCTTGAATTTTAAGAAAGCAAAATTCCAGCTCTGCAGGGAGTTAGTCAATAAGACTGCCTGGGAAACAGCTCTCAGGGACAAGGGAGCAGAACAGAGCTGGCAGATCTTTAAGGATGCTTTCCATAGAGCGCAAGAGCTCTCGATCCCCAGGTGTAAGAAATCAGGAAAGGAAGGCAACAGGCCAGCATGGCTGAATCTGAGACCTGCTGGTCAAACTAAAGGATAAGAAGGAAATGCACAGGCAGTGAAAGCAAGAATAGGAATCTTGGGATGAGTACAGGGATGATGCCTGGTTGTGTAGGGTTAAGGTCAGAAAGGCCAAGGAGGAGCTGGAGCTGAACTTGGCAAGGGATGCAAGGAATAGTAACAAAGGTTTCTATAGCTATGTTAGCCAGAAAAGGAAGGTCAAAGAAAGTGTAAACTTGCTGATGAAGAATGGCAAACTGGTAACAACGGATGAGGAGAAGGCTGAAGTACTCAATGACTTCTTTGCCTTGATCTTCACTGGCAGTGTCTCTTCCCACACCTCTCGAGGAGATGGACTGCAAGATGGGGGCTAGAGGAGCAAAGTCCCTGCCATTGTAAGAGAAGATCATGTTCAACACCACCTGAGGAACATCAACATGTACAAGTCTGTGGGACCTGATGACATGCATCCGAGTCCTGAGGGAATTGGCTGATGTAGTTGCCAAGCCACTCTCCATGATATTTGAAAAGTCAGATCAGTCAGATATAAAGTCCCCAGTGACTAGAAAAATGGAAACATTGCACCCATTTTTAAACAAGGTAGCAAGGAGGACTTTGGGAACTACCAACCTGTCAGCCTCACCTCTGTGCCTGGGAAGATCATGGAACAGATCCTCCTAGAAGATATGCTAAGGCACATGGAGGATGAGGAGGAGATTTGAGACAGCCAGCATGGCTTCACCGAGGGCAAGTCCTGCCTGACCAGCCTAGTAGCCTTCTATGATGGAGTGACCACATCAGTGGACAAGGGAAGAGCTACCCATGTTGTCTATCTGGACTTCTCTAAAGTCTTTGACATGGTACCTTACAACATCCTTCTTTCTAATTTGGAACGATGTGGATTTCATGGATAGATTGTTGATTGAATGAGGAATTGGTTGGATGATCACATCCGGAAGGTGATCAATGGCTCAACGTCCAGGTGGAGATCAGTGATGAGTGGTGTCCCTCAGGGGTCCATATTGGGACCAGTACTCTTTAATACCTTCATTGATGACACAGACAGTGGAATTGAGTGAAACTCTCAGCCAATTTGAAGACGACACGAACCTGAGTGGTACAGTTGACACACCTAAGGGATGGGATGACATCCAGAAGGACCTGGACAAGCTCAGGGAATGGGCCTGTGTGAACCTCAGTAAAGTCAAGTGCAGAGTCCTGCATCTGTGTTGAGGCAATCCACAGAATCAACACAGGCTGGGCGATGAAGCGATTGAGAGCAGCCCTGCCATCTTGGGGGTACTGGTGGATGAAAAGCTGGATATGAGCCAGCAATGTGTGCTCGCAACCCAGAAGGCCAACTGGATCCTGGGCTGCATCCAAAGAAGCGTGGCCAGCAGGTCAAGGGACATGATTTTGCCCCTCTACTCCTCTCTGGTGCAACCCCACCTGGAGTACTGCGTCCAGCTCTGGAGCCCTCAGCACAGGAAAGACATGGACCTGTTGGAGTGGGTGGGTCCAGAGGCAGGCCACAAAAATGATCAAGTGGATGAAACATCTTTCCTCTGAAGAAAGACTGAGAGAGTCGAAGTTGTTCAGCCTGAAGAAGAGAAATCTCTGGGGAGACCTTATTGCAGCCTTCCAGTACTTAAAGGGGCCTTGTAAGAAAGATGGGGACAGGCTTTTAAGAAGGGCCTGTAGCGATAGGACAAGGGGTAATGGTTTTAAACTACAAGAGGTGAGATTTCAACTAGATTTAAGGATGAAATTTTTCCCAATGAGGGTGGTTGCTCAGAGAGGTGCTAGATACCCCATCCCTGGAAACATTCCAGGTCAAGCTGGATGGGACTCTGAACAACCTGATGTAGTTGAAGATGTCCCTGCTCATTGCAGAGTGGGTGGACTAGATGACCTTTAAAGGTTCCTTCTAATCCAAACCATTTTATTATTCCATAATTCTATTCTATGATAACTATAATTCCAACAGTTGGAAACCACAGCTCAGGCTCACTGCAAGAAGAACCTGTATAAAATGTCATGTGTTTTATAATGGTTTATTTTTGTTTTGTGTTTTTTCTTAAACCCTCATTCTTTGTAGTATGTCTCAAGGCACTCCTTGAAGCAAGTTCCCAAATTTTTTTAGGAAAAGGTGAGCCCCATGACTCATTGTACTCAAAAAACAGGTCTTCAAATTTAAATTTAATTTTTGTTTTATGGTCTGTTCAGATAGTAAAAAATAAGTTCTGGTCCTGAGATGGACTTACAATATAAAAAATTAAAGAAACTATAATTAAATGTGCTGATACAGGTAGTCTTTAAAAACAAACAAACCTAAACCCTGCCCATTTTTGTTTAAGTTGGAACAAAATTATTAATAGCCTGCTTTAAGTGAGCTAGAATTAATACACACTTCAAAAAGGTACAGTTGTAAGATTTTCCTGGAATCTATGCTTGGTTATGGAAAAAGATGACTTAGAAAAATATAACAAGTACTCACACTCAGTCTGAAATTCCCAGACATTTTAAGTTATTTGCTGTCTGATTATTATCTCCACAATCTTTGCCAATACACTGTGTATCTGAATAGTCTCACACAAGCCAATTCAGATATCTATATGATGGCTGTCTTAAATTTCAGTTTCAATAGTCCAGAATATCAACAGACTTATATCTATAACATTTAAGAGGTGTAAGGATTTAAGCTTCCTCTAAAGCTCATTTGGAATTTACCACATCTTTGTTAGAAGCTGAATATTCATCCACATTTCATATTAGAATGCGAATTTCAGGAAAAGTCAACAATTTCAACCAAGATCCTTGGGTATTCTGGAGTTTCTGATATGACCGTATAAGAAAGGATACCTTGGATGTAAGAAAAACATGTAAAAGTTAAGTATTATCTTAAAGTTTTATCTAAAAAAAAAAAAAAAAAAGCACCAAAAAAACCCCAAACCTGGAAAATTCCCTAGGGTGCAGGGAACACTATTCTCCATCCTGCATTACAGCCTGTCATCTAAAGAAGGCATTAACAGATTCTGACTTAGGTCATTAAACTGTGCAGGTAGTCACCTAAAAATGGCTTACATCATTGCTGAAGTAATACTCTACTGTTCTCTTACAATTGCCAAAATAAATTCAATTTTCTTGCAATAAAAGGACCATCATCTGCATAACATTTCACAGTTTTAAGGAAAATTAATTATAGAAAAGATTTACAAGTGGAATTTGATTTTCTTCAGTTTACCTGTGGACTCTAATATAAGATCAGCAAGCCCGACATCCATTTATATATCTAAACAAGTATCTTGCCCAGCAGACCCTAATGACACTTGATATATCCTTTATCTGTGAGTAAAGATAATGATCTTCCTTACACAACTATGTTCTCTGACTTTATGTTCTCAGTGGATAACAATGATCATGTGCTGCACAAAAAATTTTGTCTCTTTTTCTTCTGAACCAGAATTCTTTGCTCCAGCGTAGAATAACTGTGAGCAAAGAAACACAGTGCTAATGTCAGACTTAAAACTTTCTATTCAAAAGCTAGTAGTTACATTGCATTGAAAACTGATGCCTCTGTCCATTTCTGTTTAACTGTCCCCATGTTTTTTCATATAAATCATTGCCCTTGATCTCTGCATTTTACATATCATACACCAGACGTTTGCTTCTAACAGGAAACAAGGTTTTTGTAGAGAGCAGGAACATTTTTCATTGCATGGTAAAGAGTTCCAGATACTGGGAGGAGTCCAAACAACTGTTTCCAAACGCTTGTTCTTACTCCTAAATATATATGTGTATAAAAATATATTTTTATGCTTTTGCATAAATGTGGGGAAATTAGACATCACTATGGTGGGAATATTTGGAAGACTGTTAAATTAAGCCAGTGTTAAGCTTTAAAACTAAACTTTAGTGGACTACCATGTTAACAGCATACTTGTTACTAATAGTTTTTTCTTGCACACTCCAGTCATGATGACTATAGCAGTGAGTCTTCAGTGATCATATTCTACATCAGCTAGTGCACAACACCATATAACTGAGATCATCTTGTTTACTGATGTTGTCATTGATGGTCTTAGATGTCAAGGTTGAGGCTACCATATACTGCAAGATGCCAAAGTGGTGTTACATTCCAAGACTGGAACACTTGTCTTCTTTCTCTTCTGTTTTTCTTCCTCACTTTGCTGCTGATTGCTTTCTTAGAGAAAAAAAAAACACCACCACCACTTTTTTTTGCCTGCTTCTGTGGCTATGTTTTTTCAGTGACCTGTAATAAATCATCAGTGGATTATTTATGGACAACAATTTTCAAAATGTGTCCATATTCTCAAGGTCTTTGCTACTATCTTCCCTTTAAACTATGTATCATAGAATCATAGGATGTTTTGGGGTAGAAGGAATCTTAAAAGATCATCTATACTAACTGCTCTGCCATGCACAGGGACGTCTTTCACTAAATTGAGTTGCTCAAAGCTCCCTTTAACACTTCCAGGGCTAGAATATCCACAGCTTCTATGGCCACTTGTTCCAAAGTCTTACTACCCTTATCATAGAAACCCTCATCTTAAGGCCCAACGTAAATCTACCGTCTTTCAGTTTAAAACCATTACCCCTTGTACTGCCACTACAGGCCCTGGTGAAAAGTCACTTTCTGTCTATTTTATAAGCCACCTTTATATATTGAAAGGCTGCAATAAGTTCTCCCTGGAGCCTTCTCTCCTTGCAGTCAAACAACCTCAACTCTCACACCTTTTCTTCACAGGAGAGGTGTTCCAGCCCTCTGTTTGTTTTCATGGCCCTCCTCTGGACCTGCTCTGACAGGTCCATGTATTTCTTATACTGGGAACGCCAGAGCTGGATGCAGTACTCCAGGTGGGATGTCATGAGAGCAGAGCAGAAGGGCAGAATCATTTCCCTCAACCAGCTGCTCACGCTTCTTTTGATGCAACCCAGGATACAATCAGCTTTCTGGGCTGTACGTGTATATTACAGGCTCATGTCCAGTTTTTTATCCACTAGTATCCCTAGGTCCTTCTCTGCAGGGCTGCTCTCAGTCTATATTGATATTGGGTACTGCCCTGACCCAGGTCCATGACTTGGACTTTCACTTGGACTTTTTTAACTTCTTTAGGATCTTATGGACCCACTCCTCAAGCCTGTAGTATCAGTAATACCATTGTAACGTACTATTGCCTGTAATATAATTTCAAGCCCTCATTCAGCTAGCATTTTCTCATAACAACTCAATAACAAGCCTGAAGGGGCAGGACTGGGTCCTGGCACAATTAGCATAAGGTACAGCTGGCATTATACCTGTGGCCTGCTACTAGTAATGACAACACAACTGTTACTGTGCCACTGGGTACATAAATGCTTACACAGTTATGCTACATTAATGTACTTAAGAATGGGTAAAAAAAAAGTAGTAATTTACCTTGCTTCATGACACTTTTTTTTTTTTTAATTGGTTCAACAGGTCTTTATTTTTACTTCATGAGTTATTGCCAGCTAGGACTCCATATTCAGACTTAGCTTGTCCTTTTACGATGCATATGACATATTGTTTCACATAACAAGCATTCTCACAATCCAGAGTAAACAAATTAATGTGTTACATTTATAAATGTCTTACAGCTGGTGTGCATAACAGGAACTGCATATTTTTAATACGGGATTGAATGAAATAGGTGAGCAGTTCTGAAACTCAGAAGTTTTTCCACCTCCTTTTCTGCACACCATGAAGCAATCCTTAGGAGATGTATAGACTAAGAAGCAGAAGAACTGTTTGAGATGGATTGCTAGGTAATCAGAACTAACAGAAAAAAAAAGAAGTAGAAATGTCATGAGAGAGCACAGTTCTAAGGCTGCTAGTAAGATCAGAGTCTTGGAAGATGAAGGTAAGTTTAAAATTTAGCACAGCAAGGTTAAAGGAGGAATTCAGAAAAGATGACACCACCAGAATGATACAAAATAATAGTTTGTGTGGGCAGGGCAAAACTAGTAGTGTCACAGAAGATAGGTATTGTATCAGTCACCCCGGTTTGTGGCAAGGTATCTCAGAGAAATTACTAACTCCAGAATATTTATAGTGTTAAGCAATTATTTATTAAGAGATCTTCAGTTACTAAGAGATTCAAGTATTTTTCAAAACTATAATTAATATTTGCATGATCTAAAGGCCTAATGCAATCAACTACTGCTAGGTAGGAGACTATATGATGTTTATACGCAAAGATATTAAAACAGGCAATAGAGGTAATATAGAAAAATGGAAAACTGCAAGCAGTGTGGTTAGCAGAGGTTAGAGCAGTAAAATTAAATGTTGGCAGGCAGTGCCTTCTGGCTCTGGTATTAGAAGTCCTTTGTGTTATCCCCAGAGCCTGCTCCTGGAATATGGAAAGATCTTGGGTAAGACTCTTACTCTCAATGAGCACTGTACTCCTCATTCAAAGGCAAGGAAAAAGTTAAACATCTTTCTCAAATGCAATGGACACATCTACCTCCTAAAATCTAACAACAAAGACATGATCAGTGAAGGAAACAGGAAAGTGTAGTTACATTTTCTCTCTTTTGATCAGTTTACAATGCTCCTTTACTAACTATACACACCTGCCTGATTAGCAGATATGATTTGAAACTCAGTTTTGACAGATATAAGCAGCTACGTGGGGGCACTAAAGCACTCTTCATACACTAGCTGTTTTCATTTTAGGATGCCAAACAAGTAATTGCTGGAAAAAGTTATTTTAACAGTATAGTTTACTTTTTATAATGCACAATCTTTTATAAGAAAGAGCAGGGTAGCTCATTATTCTAGAAGGAATATCCAAGAGACAATAGCTCATTGAAATGACAGTTTTCAGCCCTTGTGCTGCTTTTCCAACACATTCTATTCATCTTCAGTGGTCATAAACTGTAGACAAGCGAGGCAGAGACTGGAAAAAGATAGATAAGCTCTGGGATAAGCTGAGAAAACATGTGATTGTGTTAAGCAGCTTTATTTGTTGGCTCATGGGAAATGGAAAAGAGAATGGGTGTGAAATACAGGATAGCCTGAAACAGTTTATTTCAGAGATCATCATGCTAGTGACCTCTCTCTGTACTGATTGTAATGAAGCCTTCAGCATATTTTTGGAAAACCAGCAGCTACCATGTGAAAATTCATTAACAATCCATTTAAAGTGGTTCAGAGCATGTTGTGTATATCCATTCACCATGCTTTATTACATTAATTGTTTTACTACTGTTACCAAATAAGGAAAAACAAAACCAACAACAGAAACCAAAACAAATAAGCAAACAAAAACCCAAGAAGTACAAACAACTCAAGTTATACTGGATTGTGACTGTAACCTTCAACCGTTATGAGAATATAACATCTTTAAATTTGAGGAGGGATAAATTTTGGAAGGCTGCTAAATGTAAGTTACTAGTTAAGCTGCTTCAGCAGTGATGGCTTTGATAACCATTTTAACATTTTTTTTCCTATGTTTTGAGTCTTTATTAGCTGAAAGCTTAATGCTTGAGTTTTAATTCCTGTTATTACATGTCTTATAGAAGGACTCTTTTGTATTTCTTAGGCAAGCTTTGTACCAGACAACACAGGAATATCATCTATTTTCATTGTTTAATGGAAAGTACCTCTGGGGGTGTTTGATCCAAACCCCATGTAAATAATCAAGGGAAATATTTGTACTAATTTGAATAACATTAGGATCAGGTCATAAGAGAGCTGTAGGCTTAAGCATCAAAAATTCCTCCTTGCTGCTGTGATTGTCAGTAACAGCTCTTACATCTGAAAAGTTAACTTAGTTTTCCATGATACAGCTAATCTCTTCTTTACTACTTAGAGATAAAATCAACCCCATGTGTTAAGCTTTGGGCATACACAGTTACAAATAGAGAAGAAAACCTTTAGTTGACACATGAAATAGATGCCTGAGATATTTTGGTATGTCTGCGTCTTTTTTCTAGACAACTATCACAAAATGGAAAGAAAATATTGTGATTATAATTTCTGCTAGTAGGAGCATTGCAGGCTGAGCAGGAAAAGACCTCTAAGGTCATCAAGTCCAACCACCAACCCAACACCACCATGCCCAGTAAGCCATCTCCCGAAGTGCCACATCCACAGGTTTTTTAAACACCTCCAATGTTTGACCACTCTCTCAGTAAAGAAATTTTTCCTAATATCTAATCTAAACCTCCCCTGGACCAACCTGAGGACATTTCCTCTCATCCTATCGCTAGTTACGTGGGAGAAGAAACCAACACCACCTCACCACAACCCCCTTTCAGGTATTTGTAGAGAGTGACAAGGTCTCCCCTCAGCCTCCTCTTCTCCAGACAGAACAAGTCCAGTTCCCTCAGCTGTTCCTCATAAGGTTTGTTCTGCAGACCCTTCACCAGCTTCATTGACCTTCTCTGGACACATTCCAGCACCTCTATGTCCGTCTTGTAGTGAGGGGCCCAAAACTGAACACAGTATTTAAGGTGCGGCCTCGCCAGTGCCGAGTACGATCACTTCCCTACTCCTGCTGGCCACACTGTTTCTGATACAGGCCAGGATGCTGTTGGCCTTCTTGGCCACCTGGGCACACTGCTGGCTCATGTTCAGTCAGCTGTCAACCAACACACCCACAGGTCCTTTTCTGCCAGGCAGCTCTCCAGCCACCCCTCCCCAAGCCTGTAGCGTTGCATGGGGTTGTTGTGGCCGAAGTGCAGGACCCTGCACTTGGCCTTATTGAACCTCATACAGTTGACCTCTGCCCATCGATCCAGCCTGTCCACATCCCTCTGCAGAGCCCTCCTACCCTCCAGCAGACCAACACTCCCACCCGGCTTGGTGTCTTCTGCAAGCTTACTGAGGGAGCTCTCGATCCCCTCATGCAGATCATCGATAAAGATATTGAACAAGACTGGCCCCAAAACTGAACCCTGGGGAACACCGCTTGTGACCAGCTGCCAGCTGGATTTAACTCCACTCACCACAGCTGTTCAGCTACTGCCAGACTTGCTCAAACGAAAGTTTAAGATGAGATAAATCTGTCCAGTTTGAAACACCTTTAGTGTAAGCTCACGCAAAGATGCATTAAAAATAATATCATACATGTGAAAAGGCAGAATAAAATAATTCAGACATTATTTGACTTTTGTCTAGGTACCCTAATACAGGAGTAACACCAGCATTATAAAAGTACCTGAATTTAAAAAGCAGCACAATAAAGAACATAGGGAAAAACAAACAAACAAACAAACCCCTTAAACAGCCACTTTCTGTTCTCGTAAATATATTCTTTTACTGTTACTAGTTGTTGTGGTTTAACCGCAGCCAGCAACTAAACACCATGCAGTTGCTCACTCACTCCCCCATGGTGGGATGGAGGAGAGAACTGGAAAGTAGAAGTGAGAGAACTTATGGGCTGAGATGAAGACAGTTTAACAGGTAAAGCAAAAGCCGCACACGCAAGCAGAACAAACCAAGGAATTCATTCACTACTTCCCATTGCCAGGCAGGTGTTCAGCCATCTCCAGGGAAGCAGGGCTCTATCACGCGTAACGGTTTCTTGGGAAGACAGATGCCATAACTCCAAATGTCCCTCCACCCTTCCCTTCTTCCTTGTCCCAGCTCTATATACTGAGTATGACATCATATGGTATGCAATATCCCTTTGGACAGTTTGGGTCTGCTGTCCTGACTGTGTCCCCTCCAAGCTTCCCATGCACCCCCCACCTTCTCACTGGCACACCAGCATGAAAAACTGGACAGTACTTGACTGCTTAGTAACAACACAAAACATGAGCACGTTATCAACGTTTTCTCATCCCTAATCCAAAACATAACCTCACACTAGCATGTATGAAGAAAATTTACTCTATCCCAGCTGAAACCAGGACACTAGTAACAGGCTGCAGTCCCTGTATTTGTCTTGTAGAGTAGGGTCTCAGGTCCTGGCTGGACTGGTGGTAGCCCCTGTCTTGTTTTACCTTGCTTTAATAGGAGGGTGGCAACTTGTTGTCACCCTACCCCTGCTCCTCTGTTCTTCCTGAGAAAATCTGAACTATTGGTGTTAGGACCCAGTGAGCCAAACACAAGGCGTAGCAAGTGTGAAGTTTCTGTATGAAAATGTTAACTGTTATTAATGAGATTTTTATGTTTTACTGAGGTAATTTTGGATGAAGTTGTGCCATTGAAATGTTAATGTGAGTTACAGCATACTTTTGGTTCCATGTATACAGTTTGTTCCCTTTTGTCAAAATAAGGTTCTCAGTGTGAGAAGCGAACTTCTCTATCATAGGAAAAAAAAGAAAAAATTACAATGTTAAAACTAATCATTTGTATTAACAAGTCATGCTTACTCTTGGTTTAATAATACCCATGAAATTACAGCCTTCTATTTCAAATTCATCAGTTCATGCATCAGCTTTAAAATTATTTAAAATCTTCTACAGGAGCACTATCACTTCATGAAATTTGCAACATTCCTGACTCACTTTGCAGAATTACATTACATGGTGAGAATACCTAATCTGAAAGTTAAAAAGTTCATCTGGTGTTTTCTTCTCTTATTTGAATAATGTACTGAACAGTAGAATAACAGAACAAAATCAGTAACTTATCTGTTGTCCTCTAGCTCTTTGGTCTGCAGTCACAGAGGTAGAAAAAGAAACAGAAAACCTATTTGATTCTCAGGGGAGCAATTTGGCTTCTACAAGGCTGCTGCTGCACCTTGACTCTTGCTGATAGTAGAACTAGCCAATTTGTAGTGGGTAATTAGGTGATGTGTCTGAGTCACAACAGCTTGTAAGAACAACTAGAGAATATACATCACTCTTGAGAGGAGCAATGACCTGCAGGTGGGTTGGGTAGAAAAATTAGAGACTAATCTTACACAAATGAAAAACAATCTTCAAAATGCTTTTCATTTTGTAGATCAGAGGAGAAAAATGTACGCACAGACAGTTAAAACTGGAGACCAGTAATTTCCATTAAGCATATGTATCAGAGAAATCTGTGGATTTCCCAGTCACAGACAAGTTTTCATCTGTTACTCCTTGGTGACTGTAGGTTATTAACACTGTCTGCTAAGCATTGACTATTGCTGATAACTGTAATATGTTGCTAACCTGACTGTGTGTTGTATCAGTGCTTGGAGCTAATGTGTTCGCAAAACAGCACAGTATGAACACAGCAGGTACAAAGTAAAAGCAATAATAAAAAATTGAACAGGCCTTAAGTGTTATGATTATTACTGTGGTCTAGTTTTTTGGAAAGTCTGTTTCTTGAATATCCTTTGTTAGAAAGTATTGATAACGATATTAGTTTCACATTTTCTCTCCTGGTAGCAGAATATAAGAAAGTGCTGGAGGGAGGAAGTACTCTAGGTATTTACAAGCTTCAAGTGATTTTTAGTTCCAGATGGTTGAAATGAGAAAAAGGAAAACCCTTTTAAACTACAGAAATACATCAGAAAATATCCATCTAATTTGGTAATATTATTACATCCTTAAAAGTACTGCTAGAACCTCTGTAACAGATAAGTACTTGTAGTAAACAAGTAAGGAAGCACACTGGATCAGCCTTTTGTCTTTACTCGCATCAAAATGTTCACTACAGGAAAAATCTTGCAATGAAGTTTTAGA
>NW_010529517.1:7156-12500 GCF_000687285.1 Phaethon lepturus | reverse complement strand
AGGGAAACAAAAACAGCAGAGTCCTGACCAAGAAAGGAGAGAAGGGAGATAAAACAATCCCTTGACTGAGATGTGCACTGAACAGCACAAGAGGTAGGTCAAGGAAAGGAATCAACAGTATTGAGGATGAGGCCAAGCTCTCTGCAAGGAAGACAGAGCCCTGCAGGGGTGCAAACTGGGGCTAGTGGGACCAGGGAGCAGCTCTGGGGCATGGCCATGGGCCCTGATGGGCAGTGACCTGAGCAGGGGCCAGCCATGCACCTAGGGAACAACTAGGGCCAGCTAGGGACAACTGGGGAGGCATCAGACAGAATATAGAGAATCCCTCTTTAGTCAGTAGTTATCAGACCACATTTAGACATTGTATAGTTTTGGACATCGACACCTCAGTGCAGGTGTGTATATCAACATTATTTTCATATATGGTAGAATTTAATTTTCCTCTTACTGAGGACAGCAGGATACAGCTTTTGAGGAACTGAGTTCACAATGTTTTTACAGTTAAGTAACAGCATGTAGTCTATTCAAACTTCAGTCAATGAAACATTAACCTTTAATGTTCCCCCAGGGTTCTTTTCAAGCTCTGGTTTTCAGAGAACATGATACTCAACAATCAAGCAGCCTTGCCTTGACCAAACATGGTCCTTTTCTCAACCACACACAGAGAGAACCATATGATATGGAAGTCTGAATACATAATGTATGTATTTGTATGTAAATGTTTGTATTTAATGGAGATAGTAATAGATGACTTCTTAGCTTCCATTTCCCAGTAAAACAAAAGATTATTTTTATTTAATGCATGTAGATCTTTCTTCTCAAAGTGCTCATCCAAAGGTAAGAGAATAATGATAGATAAACTTAAAGAAATTCAGTGTGGATAAGGTATGCCTTTCTATGCAAATACATATGAATTCAGTGGAAATGTTAGCTGGAAGTCAGCAGTGAGTTTTCTCTTTTGATGCTTCTAGCCTTCTCAAACTTGAATACCAGAAATTCAGTCGAATCAGTAAAAGTACAGCAAAAACTGTGCTTTTCTTTTCTTATTGAAGACAGGGACCAGAATGCAATGACTCAAATAAGCATTACAGATTTGATGACTATATCTTTTCATTCACCTACTTACAGTACCAAACATGTAGAATATAACAGTAAGGGGAAAGAAGGGAAAGTATGTGTGTTACATTTACAAACAGAATTTTAGATATAAAAGATAAAATACAGATGAGACCCCTAATGAAAACTTCTGACAAACCCCTTTCAGAACTTGTAGTTCATTCTGACTCTACTTACTCCTGTGCTTGCTGGACCACATGACAGCTATAAGGTTGCCACAGTGTTTACAGTAGTGTCGAAGAACAGTTACATTTTGTGTATAACAAAACATATATCTTTAATATCACTATTAAAAAGCCTTGGGTTTTGTACTGGCCCAGCAGTGCAGGCTCTCAGGACCTGGCTGGGCTGGCCTTGGTCCTTGTCTTGTTTTAATTTGCCTTAACAAGCATCTAGTGTCCATGGCCAAACATTTGGAGACACAGCTCTGTAAGTGCTGTATCTGGACAAGACCTGAGTCTCCCAGGGAGGCCCAGTGTGACCAGCAACTCCCCTTACATCCCCAAATGTGGGAGAAGGTGATTGCACACCTTCTAAGTTTCAGCTGGGAAACAGTGAGAAGGAAGCAGGCTGTGACATGGAAATGCAAAGAAACAAATTTCAGTCTACCTGGGACTGAGAGGAATGCCCAGAATATACATCATAGTTCTCCCAGTGAATATCTCAAGAGACTGGAACTTGTTGTCATCCTTCCCCTCATCCCCTGTCCTTCTACAGGAAATTGGCCTTAGGACTTGAGAGTTGTTGGAAAGGTGAGTCAAACACCAGTCAAGGGGTAGAAAGTATGAAGTTTCTATATGATGATGTTAACTGTGTTATTAATGATTTTTTTCTGTTTTGCTGAGATAATTTTGGAGATAATTGTGCTGATGAAACATTAATGTGACTAATAGCATAGTCTTGGCTCTATGTCTACAGTTACCTTTTGCCTATGACAAAGTTTTGAATGTAACATTAAATTCTGATGTCCTGTCCCTAAATGTCACACAAAACATACTCCCAGACATAATTATAGATAGTTGTGTATGAGGTGCTCAGAATGCCTAACCACCATTTGTAAACCAGTTGTCTCAAAAGCTGACACAGAAATGAAGCTCTTCTCAGGTAAAAGGCTGGGACACAATAATGAACCAAGTAGAGCATGCATATATAAATTCAAGAAAAAAAAACCTCTACCAAAGTTTACAATAATCTTAAACCTATGTTTAAATTAGAAATTAACTGCTTGTCTGGGCTTACAATGAAAAAAAAACCTGCAAACACAACCTTATTTTACTACATAAAGCACATCCATAGAATTTTACCATTTTTAAAGGTATTTGTATGTATTTGCTGTCAGAGAAGTACATAGGTACAGACAAACTGTGTGTGTAATTGAGCATGATAATTTGCTTGTTTTAGGGAGACAGATTCTTCTCCTATTTCTTTGACTGGATAAATTATTCTCAGTTGCTATCAGAATAGGAAAACCTTTTTCTCCCCCCACCCCTGCCTTTCTTTCATTTAAATGTTTCAATTAATTTATCAAATACATTCTTACCTTTTGCATCATAAGTTATATTTTAATAATATTAAAATAGTTCATAGAATAGCTGTTTCTTTTTTTTCATTATTACTACTCCTACTACTTCAAAGAAGCCCCGTAAATGAATAGATGTAGAACTCAGAGAAGCAGGTGTAAGCCCTTTTTTGGAAAAAGTGAGTCTTGAACATCTGAAGTAATCTTACCAAAATGAAGAGGTTCTTCTTTAACATTTATTAAATCCCATGAGAGTGGTCTGTTATTACAGTTCTAAAAAATATCTAAAGCAAACTCTGATCACATAATTCAAGATTTTTAATTCTATCTTTTTAAATACTTTTGTCTGCATTGGAAATTAAAGATATAAAATGATCAATCAAGCAGAGCTTGGCTGTTTATTTAACCCTATTCTAATCTAACTATAGCAAGGTCAATTATTAACCAATATGAATGAGTGTTAAAAACATATAATTGACTTTTCTATTGATTGATATAATGAAAAGTGGCTTCAAATAAACTCTCAGAATTCTGGTCATGAAAATATACTTTGAGAGGAGACATCAAAAATAGGAGACATTAAAAAAAAGCCTAGAGATGAAAAAGAAAACATTTTGCCGTCTTATTCCATAACCTTACTCCAGGTTTCCCTACCTCTGCAAAACATATTTATGCATTTGTAAGCCCATGTCCTCTAATTCCCATTAGTTACTATTGCAATTGTTTGTACTTCAATTATTTATGAAAAACTTCCCCACAAAGCATTTGGCCTTGATGAGGAGAGTCATTTTACTTTCAGCATCAACCGTAACCACTTGTGTCTGTGCAATTAAAGCAGAGTGTTTCAGTTTAACATCTCTAACACAAGAGAACAGTAAAAGTGCCTCTTTCATTAGGGATCAAAAGTAAACTATAGCAATAACAAATTAAAAACTATAGCAAAAACAGGGAAGCAATTTCAACAGTGCTGTTACAGTATTAGTAGTATTGTTATCGCATAGCATACGGGGTCTATAGCAGTCAGCACAGTGACTGGGTGAAAACAGAATAAAAAATGGCACCTGAGCAATAATTTGTTTTGCACTTCTTAGGCTCACTACTACACTGTACTTGACCTCATTTGGAAAGATTTCACATTGGTTTTTTTGCTGGATTTTGTTGTTATTGTTAAGTTTTAATGTAACACCTGACAATTCATCGGTGCTATCTGAATCTTCAGCACTATGCATACGGTTTGAAAAAATAGATGTTATTGTTATTTAGCATTTCAAATGACACCACATTAAACACATTTACTTCTCTCTTTTTATACACTAGCGAAAATAGCTGATCTGTCTTAGTAATATTTTGAGTAACCTTGAGGTCAACCCCACAATATGGATTCCCTTCTACTTTCTCTGCTATACAAACCCCTGTAGAAAAGCCTAGGAGAGTTAACTTTAAAAATACATGACTTTTCATCTTTTACCATTTAAAGATACAGGTCCAATACTTTCAAGCAAATATTTAATCAATGATTTTACTTGGAAACAAAATCTTTTAATTTCAACACAAGTTCTACTTCCCATTTACTACAATATTTACCACCAGAGATGTATTTTTTCAAACCTCCTCTGGGAAGAATAGCTTAAAAAACAGAGCCAGTGCTTCATAGACATAGAAGTGCACTGATGATCTCTGGAGCCTACCAGAAAAACATATATCTTATAAAGTTTTAGGTCCATAGGAATGTAATAATGTCAATGTTACTGTGTTTTTTGTGAAAAATGAAGTCTTGGCCCATGACTGCCTTGGGGAGCATGATCTCAAGTGTGTTGCATAGAATGAGGGAATAAAGAATGCTTTCCTGAAAGTAACTCAGGGCCTTCTTTAAAAACATGGCAGTATCCTGACAAAGGAAAAATATTCATGATATGTTGAATCAGTCTATTTCTCACCTACCCCACCTTTTTCCTTAAAAGAATGTACCACTTATTCTTGCCCCTTAGACACTTGAGGGTTTATAGAAATTCAAGTCTGTGAGCCTTTACTCAAGCCATATTTCCTCTCACAAGTCACACAAGTTCTTATTTGAGTTGGTAGAAAGTGCAAAACTTTAAAAGAGAAAAACTTCTGCATATTAAGCTTTAAAAAATATATTTTGAAAAGAAAAATTATTTCCCTTTAAACCCTACTTGAATGCTTTAATTGATGAACAGTGAATTTCAATAAAAGTTATAAAGTAAATTGAGTTATATGTAGTATCCTGTATTTGAGTACTCTGGATTATTCTTTAATTGGATGTTATTTGATCCCTTAGAAGTAGCTTACTTTGTGTATAGTAACAACGAAGAGCAGAAAACTATGAAGGGTCCCTGTATGAGAATCAGAAATATCACCTCTAAAGCTATGACTCTTCATTTTCCATGTTGGTACATGGAGTTTATTTAAAAATGGAAGAACTTTTGCAGAATGAGAAGTGACTTGCTGAAGTATTATATAATGTCTGATGTTTGACAGTGTTCTTCTGAAAGGTGGGAAGCCTACTAGTAAATGGTGATGCAAGATTAGTCACAATGGATAAAGAGAAGTTTTTATAACCGAGATTTAAAACACCCAACTATTTGATGGTTACTGGAAGAATAGTTAATTTTTCTACTGGATTCTTCCTTGAAAATTTCTTAACTGATTTCCCCTCCAGTATTCAGAATTACCTTTTAGTATTCAACT
>NW_010529517.1:0-7125 GCF_000687285.1 Phaethon lepturus | reverse complement strand
GGGAAAGATCTCTCTAACCACTTTTCTGCCAGATCTTGAAACTCTAGATCAGCTTAAAAATCTATAGAGTTACTGGTGCAGCCAAGCACAAGGCAAGGCTATAAGTACAAGAATATCGTAAAGTTCTGCAATGTATACACAAAGGCTTTATTATGTCTTAGACAGGTTTTAGATGTTTTATTAAGTTCTAAAAGTCTTGAAATATTAATATGTCTGCTTCTTATTGCTAGAACATCTTTATACAACAAGCATTTTTACTGACAAGTCTGGCTGTTTTTCTTTTCCTTTTTTTTGATTCAAGACTACACCTCTGCAGAAACTTCATTTAACTCTTCTTAAATTCAGTGAAATACAAAGTAGAGTCCTATGATTTGCTTTGCCTACACAGTCATTTGTGTTCTGTTATGCAAATGAATAAGCATCAAATGTTTTAAACACTTCCTCATAGCAAGACTTCCAATGTGTAAACTAAAGACCTGAAATTCTCAGGAGTATTTTTAATAACACTGATTATTCTATTTCATCCTATACTTTAGTTTTCAAGGTTGTGCAGAAAAGGCGAATGACCCAAGAAATGAGAATTTGTGTCAATCATGTTTACACTTGGCAGGTTTTAAGATTTAGTGTGTCCAAGATTACAAAATAAAATATAGATAAGGATTATATTAAATTAAAACAAATATATTGAAATATCAAATAACTAAGCAATTCATGGATTCAATGTACACTTCCAGCACATTATGTAGCTTGAAAAATTCCCAAGCTGTTTCCAGTTTGTATTGGGTGTGGCTGAGATGGAGTTAATTTTGCCTAGAGCAACCCTCATAGTGCTGTCCTTTGTATTGGTAGCTAGAAAGGTGTTGATAACACACCAGTGTTTGGCTACAGCTGAGCAGTGCTCAGGTTGTCTCTCCAACATTTCCCCACACACACACCAGTAGGCTGAGGGTGGGCAAGACCTTGCAAGGGGACATAGCCAGGACAGCTGATCCACACTGGCCAAAGGGATATTCCATAACATGTGACATTCCATAACATTCCATGACAGCTCCACAATAAAAGCTAAGAGGAAGGAGGAAGAGTGGGGGCATTCAGGATTTTTTACAATGTTTGTCTTCCAGAGCAACTGTTATGCAGACTGAAGCCCTGCTTCCCGGGAAGTGGCTGGACATCACCTGCTGATGGAAAGTACAGAATAAATCTTTTGTTTTCCTTTGTTTCCATGCATGGCCTTTGCTTTTTGCTTAATTAGACTACCTTTATCTTGACCCACATGTCTGGGGTTTTTTCCATCTTAATTTCTTCCCCTCTTTCCTGTGAGGAGAGGAGAGAGAGAGCGACTCGGTGGCACTTGGCATCGAGCTGCGGCCAACCCACCACACAAGTCTATGTCTTGTGTTTTTAAATTAACTGAGGAACACATGAGACTTCACACTGCTGATCTACTTTTAAGGAAGGAATATAAGCTTTTGTATAAACATGTTTTTTCTTCTTTTTTCTTAAGCAGCTAAAAGTTTGAAATTACATTTTAGAAAACCTGTTAAATTCATCCCTGGTTTCAAAATTATAGCAGAAATATTAAGGTTATGCTTTATCTTTTTCACAACACAATTCACAACAATCTTTCTCAAGAGTCGTAGTAAAACAGGATGAACTGGCTTTAGACTTTGTCATCTTAAGAGAAAATTGGACCTCATCGCAAAAAGAGTTTGATCATAAAAAACATCAAACCTAAAAAAGACTCAAGTAACTTGTTTCAGTGGAATGTTTTGGAAAGCTTTTATATGGAGGAGCAGATTTTGAAATGTTCAAATTTTGAAATGTTAAAACTGCATTTTTAAAGATCTTACAGTCAACACCTGAGAGGCGCTATGAATTAGAAGGTGAACTGCAAAGATAGAGGTATCCAAAAAAGAAAGTAGTTAGACAATATTAAATCTTAGTCAAAGTCAATCCAAAGCTTGCCAAAAGCTTCTGAAAAATCCACAGTATTTTTATCCTGGTGATGTATAGATAATTAGAGAGAAGGTTGGCTTACAAGCAATTTAGGTATTTTAAGTGTATTCCTGAAACATTCATGAAACCTTCACTATATAAGCTTTACCTCTCTTCTTGACACTATTTGGAAGCAAAATTTCCGAGACATTAGAATGGTACATTTGTTCAACACTATCCTAGTCATCTGAGAGGTGAGAACTTCATGCTTAAACTGGACTGAAACCTACTCAAGTCTTTTAAGTCCCACAGTCTTCTGGAGCCTATAGCATTGTCACAGTACACCTAACACCTGCTTGCCTTAAAGAATCTCAGAATTTTTTACAAGCAGTAGCACAATTTTGAAGAAGTTGTTGGAGCATGCCTCTGATCAGGTAAGGCTGCAATGATTTATTAAAATATTATACAAGCTCTGTATACTGTGCGAGACTCCCTCACTGGGCTTCTAATCAGCTTAGCTGATTTTACACTCATTCTGGTGGTTGCCAGTGCGACAACTCAATATCCTGGCCTGTGTTCAATATCACCAGCTGGAAATGCATGAAATTCTTTTTGCCCGTTTCAACTTCAACATTTCTAGAAACTATAGAATAGTTACATTTCTAGTAACTAATTTATAAAGATGGACAATCATCTTAAAAAAGTGAATTTCTATATTGTCTGTGTTTCTTATTGCAGTAAAAATTTCGGCCAGACATCTCAGGGTTTTTGGCTGAAAAAAAGGTATAGATATTTATTTTCAGGGTGATGTCAAGTGGACAGAGTATTTATGTTGGTAAGCTATAAGTGAGTTTCTTACATGGTGTTTTTTCTACCAGCTTGCTTTAGGTTGCTCATTTCTTTAAATCACATCTGGAGTGGCTATCAATCAATAGACTCATACATACAAAACTTACATGTAAGACACCTTGACATCTCAAATTTGGTCAGTTTGGAACTTAAGTCCTTTAGGGATTGCTAAGGTCACACAAAAAGCAAATCTTCCCAGCTGTTGAGCCTTAACACTACACTTTTGAAAATTATACTTATTTATTTATTTTTAAGGAGGGAAATCTGCATTCCTAGTGCCTATGAGGCCACAAATGCCTGCCCCAGTGATCCCTTAGGATGTCAGTCTTGAGCCACAGCCCTTCCCCCCAAGCCGTAGGCACCACTGGCCTCAGCCTATCCCAGTCCCCAGGCATATGCCTGATGACCCTGTCTGGGGCTGCCCCTGGCTGCCGCCAAGTCTCCCCTACTACCTGGATGGGGGCAATGTGATGGACCTGGCTGACCAGGTCCTGCCCTGCCACCTTTCCTCCTGGGGAGTTCCCTCCATTCCCAGGCACTAGCACCGTGACAGATTTCTAGGTTTATTACCTTTTATTGTCATTTCTAAGGAACGGTTTTCTGTTTCCCAAGAGCTTTCCCAGTTAAGTCCTAGAAATATTTTTTTTTTTAATTTGTCTTCTGTAAGATCTTCAAAGAAAATTCCTCTGATAGTCTTGAATGCTAGGCTGTCATGGTTTAATCCCAGCCAGAAGCTAAGAACCACACAGTTGCTCACTCACTCCCCGCATGTGGGATGGAGGAGAGAATCAGACAAGTAAAAGTGACAAAACACTTGAGATAAAGACAGTTTAATATGGAAAGCAAAAGTCACTCAGGAAAGCAAAGCAAAAGGAGGAATTAATTTGCTACTTCCCATCGGCAGACAGGTGTTCAGCCATGTCCAGGACTTCATCATGCCCCATCCCTGGAAACGTTCAAGGTCAGGTTGGACAGGGCTCTGAGCAAACTGGTCTAGTTGAAGATGTCCCTGCTCCTTGCAGGGAGGTTGGACTAGATGACCTTAAAACATCCCTCTCAACCCAAGCTATTCCATGGTTCTATGGTTCTATGATTCTATGATTCTATGGACAATTGTTACTTGGTAAGACAAATGCCGTAACTCCAAACATGTCCCCCCTCCTCCTCCTTCTTCTTCTCCTGGCTTTATATGCTGAGCATGATGTCATAAGGTATGGAATATCCCTTTGGTCAGTTGGGGTCAGCTGTGCCAGCTGTTTCCCCTCCCAATTCCTTGGGAGCCTCCTTGCTCGTGGGGTGGTGTGAAGGGCAGAAAAGGTCTTAACTCCGTGTAAGCACTGTTCCACAATAATGAAAGTTCTCTATATTATCAACACTGTTTTTAGCACAGATCTAAAACATAGTCCCCTACTAATTATAATGAAGAAAACTAACTCTGTCCCAGCAAAATCCAACACATCTGCCAATACTGACAAAAGATTTGTAAAGACAGTTTTCCTCCACAGAATATCGTAAAAGCAAGCCATGTGAACAAGGTACACTGACTCAAGCTGAGTAATGTGTATAGTGCATACATAAGAATGTTATAATACAACAGCTGGATAAACAGCAAATATTTTATTTACATGTTCAATCTGGTAGTCAGCAAAATACCACATTGGTAGAAGCAACATGTTCTTTGATTCAAATAGATTGGAAGCTCATATGAAAAACAAACTACATATGTTTCGGTTCTCACAAGGCAAAACAGGCAACAGGTAAGAAACCAACCCGAAGCACCAAAACATTGTTTCTTGTGTGTCAGAGCTAGAAACACAATATTTTGTCATTGGTATTCAGTTTCATTTTAAACAAATTTCAGTGAATTGATGTGGAAAGAGGTAGAGGGAAAGGTCTTATTTCAGTAGTCTCTGTTTCTCACAGTCAAATGGACTTAACACAGAACTTAGCATGTAATGTATTCATTCCCCTACTTTGTTTCCTGGAATTTGTTTCCTGTTCCCATGCTGCAAGACTTTTACTTTAAAATTATTCTATAAGACAAGAGGTTCGCTCACAAGGCAGGAGGAGCATTAGCCACACCTAAGTACAGTATGATTCCTTGTGTTCATGGTTCCTTTGTTGTTCAAATATACAGGCACATGCTCATGTGTAGACAGTCACTGCGTGAATTACAAAAGCCAAATCCCTAATTCAGGTGCAGATTTTAAAGCAGTTTGAAAAACTGCTTTCCTATAAATCCTAGGAATTTAACATTGTCCAATTTGATCAAACACTTCTTCCCTTATGTAACTGAGAAATTCCCAAGCTCTTTAAGTTTTCAAATGTTATACAGAATTTAATGGTTCCTGTTGATATTAAGATGGGCTTCTCTGACATATAAAATATAAAGAAACACTGTAAGACAGCACTGGGAGGAGGAGAGAGTGTGAAGAAATGTCTTATATTCATCCTCATTTTGAAATAATAGGTTATAATCAGCAAAGAGTTACCTGACAATCCAGCTAACTATGATTTACAGTAAAAAGTGTAAATGGCAAATATTACCAATAAAATAAATAAGAAATTTATCTAATCAGAATTTATCTATTTCTGAATTAGTGAATAAATATTAATTTTACTTAAAATCAACTTATTCCTTGAGAAAAACCACTAATTTCTAATTGTACTTCAGAATGGGAGTAAATAAAAAACTGCTGCCCAGTCTGTCTATATATATTTTCAACAGTTTCCTGTGTTTTCATTATTTCATTTTTTTTACCCAGCAAAAGCATGTAGACAAAATCAGTATCAAATCACTCTCAGAGAAAGTAGCATTTTAAAGCTTTGTTCATTATAGCTTAATTATTCTTGACAATGCAAAACTACACTTTATAAAGGATTCAAAGAAAAATATATTAGGAGAAGTAATACAGATTTAAGAAACTAACATTTGTATCTGAACAACACTACAATCTGATTGTATTTATTGCATTGGTCCAAGAGGTTATTGTTTGTGTGAATGAATTGTAGCAACTGAGGGCAAATACAGAAAGGAACTACAAAATAAGCTGATGAATAATAGGTTACAAATTACATACAATCATAAAGAGGAAAAACATGACTTAGGAATGTTCTGAAGATAATTTTATACCAGTGAATTTTTAGACACGTATCCCTTTTGATGGATTGTTTTAAATTCTTTAAGTGTAAAAAGTCAAGCAAAATGAAACACAGAATATGGCTGTAAGGAACTGGAGTATATGGAAATCTGTCTTATGTGCAAACTATTTTCTGCCTACCTCTAAAAAAAAATTAAACTGCCATTCCAGTCATATCTACCCTTTAGCAGACCTGTTCTCTACTAGTGAAAAAATCAGCATAATATAATGGACACTAACACCACTGGACAGTGAAAACTGAATTGCTCCTTTAGATTTAGAGAGATTTCCTATTACTTTCAGTGAGAAGGTTGTCAGATAACACTGCTTAACTACAAACTTCACACTGAAGCTAAATGAGATAATCCATAGTTTAGAATACATTTATGCCAGGTTTACAGTTATTTTCTTAAATTCGATGCAGTTAAGTTTTCAAATCCTGTAGGCACTAAAGAAAATAGGATAATTCATCATAATTCTGTTCTTGAAGCAGAGGTTGCAGTCCACAATGACAACATGATGAAGAGGCACATTATATCTTTAATAAAAATTCTAGATTCTTAAGTGGCAGAAACATTTCTACAAAGTGTCACTATCGTCTCTTTTAATATGTTTTGATGAATTATATCTATTTCTGAAGACAGCTCAGAATGTGAAGCTATATATAAAATTTATCCTTTCATTCCATAGCATTATTCTTAAATAACTATGTCCACCACTTAGTAGGTGCCAAAATAACTCATTAGTGTTCAAGATAAAAACTACCACGTGATAAAAGAAGGATCACACTATTTTATATATACATTTACCTCAATGAGCCCCACAGTGAATACGTTATGCCATTGACTGGATCTACTGCAGAGAGAAAATTAGAAAGGCAAAAGCCCAGCTAGAACCCAATCTGGCCACAGTCACAAGGGGTAATAAAAAATGTTTTTACAGATCTATTAGCAACAAAAAGGTAGAGACAAGGACAATCTCCATCCTTTATTGGATGTGGGGGAAACATTCTCACCAAGGATGAGGAAAAGGCTGATACACTTAATGCCTTCTTTGCCTCAGTCTTTAGTAGTCAGACCACTTAATATCAGGATATTCAGCTCCCTGAGCTGAAAGACAGGGACGGAGAGCACAATGAACTTCCCATAATCCAGCAGGAAGCAATGAAGGACCTGTGTTGTGGTTTAGCCCCAGCCGGCAA
>NW_010529516.1:110592-110807 GCF_000687285.1 Phaethon lepturus | reverse complement strand
CACGTCCGACTCAGGTTCCCGAGGATGGCAGCGCTTGGGGATCACACCTTGCTTTTAGGGTTTCACCCCTCGCAAGCCCATCCCGGCTTGCATGAACCCTCAAACCTCCGCCGGCCGTTTGGAAGCACAAAGATAGAGGCGAGGGAGATTTTTCACGCAAAACTGAGCAATAGAAGTCCACGGCTCCGAGGGATGAATGTTTCTTCTGCGAAGGC
>NW_010529516.1:106656-110578 GCF_000687285.1 Phaethon lepturus | reverse complement strand
ACGTGCTGCTGGGAGACGGTGCCAGAAATTTCAAATGTGGTGCTTTCGAGAGAGCATCGCCTCGTGCGACGTGTAAAAACAAAAAGTTAAGTCAGGCTTAACTGTGGAGAGGAAGCGAGCCCAGCTCCATTCCCAGGACCTTCTCCTCTATACTCTTGCCATAGCCTCTCCCCAGCCCCAATTCTTCCTTTTCGCTCATCGCTAAATAACCATCGCTCATCCCAAGGCTTTCACCGCCGAGCTGTTGTGCGTTAACCGCCATTTGTTTGTGAGTGTAGCCTTAACGTGTACCATCAGAAATACTTTGAGTTGGGTGTTTCCCATGTTAAAACTATCTGCTCTCCGAAAAAGGAATAGCATTGAGAGCGAGCAGCAGCGGAGCCGAGCTCTGGCGGGCTCCGAAGTGTGGGTTTAAAGGAATAGTAAATAGATTTGCAGCCAGTCCTGTTAGTAAACGGAAGAAAAACGAGAGGAAACCAGACAACAAATCATCCCTGGAAAAAATGCAGACAGCTGTAGTTTTGACAAGAGTGCTTCAGAAGGAAACTCTTCCAGCTTTTCTGTTTACATATATGCAAATTTTCTCTAATTCAGTGCTGAGACTTCCCTAATAACACAGGGAGCCTGTGTTTTGTTATTCTGTAGGATCAGTTCCTACCCCGTTTCGGTTTCCCCAGTCCTGGTCTGTTTGAAGCAGCAGAGAGGGCCCAGACCGGGCCCCCCCCGGCTCCGAGCCCGCGATGCCGCGCGTGCAGGTATTCGCGCAGATTCCTGATAGATAACTGCACGGCAAACCCGTGCATGCCTTCAGCTACTGCTAGTGTATTTTAAGAAACACATGAAACTCTTGTGCGGGATGACTCATAGCATAGCAGTCCCATTAATGCATTTAAACATAAAATGCATATGCCATAAAGGGATATCCCAGGGCCTGCATTTTCCTTTTCTTTTTTTTTTTCGCCCTCAAATAACAATTCCGTCAATGTCTGCAGATTGTTTCTGAGCGATTCACCACAACTCTCAAAGCACGCTATTTTATTTCGTTCCTCTCATAGGGAAAACACGTGCAAGTACCCATCAGACCTTTGTTTTACTTTTCCCTTCCTGGAAGTTTTACGCCTGGGATGCTGCTGCCGGGTGAGTTTAGCGCGAGGTGGAGGGGTGGCAGTGCTTTTGGGGACAGGGCAACAGTATAGACACATCAAAATAGTGATGGACCTACCTAAAAGTACTCAGGGGCATTATTAGCATATAACAGCATCCCCCATAGCATGCTCAGACCGAGATGCAGGAGTGAAGATGTCAGTTTAAAAACCAGGAGGTGCACCTGGGGTAAGTACGTGCGTTTGGTCCTCACCCTCCCGAAGATCCCCCTCTCCCCACTCCTGTGCCAGCTCACTGTCCCCGTTGAGAAGGGCCGTACCGGGGATCCATTTGTACATGTCGTTGGAAGCCATATCCTTTACCTTCCCAGCCTCTCCCACCCATTTAAAGCCTCTTAAGAGGCCACAGCTGGTCACCTCATGCTGGTCCCATGCCACCAGGACCAGCACAGGTGCTTGGTTCAAGCTACTGGCAGCCAAAAGGGGGATGGCACCCCTGTTCCTTAAGAAGGGCACCCTCTTATCATCCTGTCCCCCCAAAAAAACACCTGGAGGTCTCCTGTGAAAGGAGAGCAGAGCACAGAGGTACACAGAGCATTGCACCCCACAGTCCTGCCACAGGCTCCTGGTGTCTGGGCAGCCTCTTCTCACGGGGATTCCCCAGATTTCACGCTCCATGGGGGTGTCCCTGCTAACTGGAGCACAGAACTGGGCGTGCAGTCCCCAAAGGGCAGGAAAAGATAACCCCTGGGCAATTCATCCATAAGTGCTGGTGGGTGCCCTCTCCCAGCTGACTGCATAGACCAAACTTTAGTTGTCTACATGTGGCTGAACTGAACCCAAGCTTAAATCTCCCAGGTGTCAGGTCTTTGCAAAATGGGGCAGTTCTTGACAGCAGGAAAACTTCATTGCTTCTTTAAAATGCCTGGCATGCTTCAGGTACTCAAGGCAGTAATGTCATGAATAAACATATAGTGGCAATTATTAACCAAATTAATAATGCTCACTACCTTATTCTCAGTCTTATGTTTTGGGCATGGATCATAAGGTCCACATCCAGACTCCTCTCCATCCCCACCAAACTCATTCCAACATGTGGAGCAGAGAAGTGATTCCCACTTTGGTTTTTCTGTTTTTTCTAATTTTGGCTGATCCCCAAAATGCAAAAAAAAAAAAAAAAAGGGGGGATGCCAAGGATGGTGTCCCATGACCTGCACAGCACGGTGCTTTTCAAAGGGTTGAAACTTGTCCTCCTTACCCATCTCCACCAGTGCTTGCACGCAAGCCTGGTTTGGTTATGAACCAGTGCAGAGAACAGGAGGAACTCCAGGGAGAGGTTTGTGGAGAAGAACTGTTGCAGCATTTCAGTATTAGAAGATTTTTGTAGAATATGCGGCTACCACACTTGCCATAGCGGTCTCTTGTCATTGTACGTCACGCAGCAGGCATCCGGGCCTATCTCCTTCATTACTCTCTTCCTGAAATCAAAAGCCATTGAGGGTCTTCCTTCTATTCCCTGCACAAGCCTTCACCATTCCATCTCCCCCTCCCCCCAAAGAGATTTTTTGGGGGCCACCTGGAGTAGCATACATGAGATGAATACTAGCATGGCAATTCTCAGCGGCGCCTGCGGTGAATTTGAGTCTGAATGGCTTTACAGCCCTTCCAAAAGACCAAGGCAGTGTTACGCATCTCCGATGGATAGCACTGCAAATCATTGGAAAAAGGATCTGCTGTGAGCCAGCAAACTACAAGGAACAAAGCACCGACCTGGATGTTCTGACAGGGGCCCGGTACTGGTGAGGTGGGGCAGGGATGGCCTTTGGGAGTACAGATCAGTTGTCTTGGTGCTTGGCAAAGGACAACAGTGTGCAACAGGCACCTTCCACATGCTAAGGAAGTCTGAGGAGCTCCCAGTCAAAGGACATTACAAAATCATTACAAAAAGTAGATCCTGCCATGGAAAAGCATGGTCAAAGCAAGCAGGACTGCTTGCTGCCTGCTCTCTTCCTGGAGCAGAAACAAGATCCTGTGGGATGTGTATCGCAGATCTGGCACATCCCAGCAGAAGGGTCTTGCCCAGTGCAGATTTGCCAGAGCTGTGGCAAGCTGAATGTTGCTCTTCACAAGCAGGGTTATTGCATCTGCTAGATGAAGATTTAAGAATCCAGAATTTTTGGTGGTCAGGCATTGACATTCCCTTTTCCTGGCATGTTATTTTATTTAAGGGGATTTTTGTAACGTGGTATTCAAGCATCTACCTGCCTCGCCCTCAGCCAGTGCCTACACTCACCTGATCAGCTGCTTTTCCTTAGATGCTCACAAAATTATCTCCGCTGCTCCAGTTCTCTGACCCTTTATCTTTGCAACTAGAACAGCCAGAGGCAATGAGAATTGTGTAACCATCTCCCCACTTCCCAAGTGCTTGGGACAGGTCTGGTAGCTTTGATAATGTGTCTCATGGGATACAGAGTACATCTCCATTAGATTAGGCCACTTATAAATAAACTAGCTGCTTGCTATGGGAAGAAATTAAAAAGTCATTATTTTAGTTATCGGCTGAGAGAGGCGTGACACACAAATACTTTAGCTAATATTAAACTATCAGGCAAATGATGAAAAATAAGTATCTTTATTTTACAAAAATAAGTATCTTTATTTTACAAGTTATCTCAAGCCATGTGATGAATTAAAACTACTCCTAGATTGAAAGCCAGCAAGTTAAAACCAGCAGGTCATCCATAATTTACCAGTGTACAGAATCACCCTGCACACACAGGGCTCAAGGAGTAGTTGTGTGGCCAGGTGATGAAGAACTT
>NW_010529516.1:94278-106625 GCF_000687285.1 Phaethon lepturus | reverse complement strand
AGGAATGGTATCTGTGATAAACCCACAACCATCCTTGGACACTGAAGAACTCAGCGACAGATTCGCTGTTAAGATATAAAAGACATGACAAGAACATAGTGACATCAAAAGAAGTGCAATGTAATGGTGTTCAGATGTCTCCTCTCAAGCCCACACAGAAGCTGCTCTTGCTGGGAACCCGAAATAATTCCTTTTTGATAAGCCAGTTGTTATCAAATGCAAGGAGTCTCATGAGCAGCTCCTCCTGACTTTGTTCCTTTGCGGACTAAAATGCATAAAGGCTTCTTCTGTTGCTTGAAAGACGTGTGAAGGTTCAGGTTTTAAACCTCAAATCCTGTTTTTACTTCAGAAGTTGATTGCACAAGCGGGCAGTGAATGAGTGTCTCTCCATTTCCCTTGCGGTCAGAGGAGATCCTATTCATACTGAGTTTACAAGCAAACACTTCCTTTGGTAAGCTTCCCATGCAATTCAATTCATGTGCGTGCTTTCAGGCTCTGTCTTTGGGTCTGGACTAACATCAGAATAAGCGAGTGAGGCAGGCACTCTCTTCTCAGCCCACTGCAGCATCTTCTGCAGCATTTTGAAATGCCAAAACACTCTGTTTTCTGTACGTTGCTGCAGTCCTGTGAAGTTGCTGGTATTACTCTTGCACCAAGAGGCTAAGCACATACGTGGGTATCTACTGTACGATGTACACGCATCCCAGAATTTTACTTGCTTAACAATCAATCTAATCTACTTCTTACAGTTACTGGCTGGCAGAGTAGAACCTGCTGGCACCTACACATAGGATTCTCCTCTGAGCATTGCTGTGACCATGCTGTGTGTTTGACATAATACATGTTATTATACAGTAAGTACTTTATGACCAGAAAATAAATCATTATTTATGGAAGACTTGGAATTTGCACTCAGTACTAGTTTGTACTTGTAGTGAGGAGCCAGCAGCTTAAGGCTTTGGCCGTAGCAAGAGAAAGGAAGATGTGTCCTTGGGATATTCTGACGTTTTCCACTCCAAGAAGCCCCCTTCCTAGGTGCGTCTTCTTCACTGTATGACAGAGCACTATCCATTACGGAAATGTTCAGTTAATGGACCACACAGTACCTCAGGATCCATACATGGAGATTTTTAGAGAAGGTAGAGATTAACATTCACTTGAAACAGCAGTGGAAGTTAATCAGGTTGCACAGTGAATTCTAAGCTAGTTTTGGCCACAATACTAGAGCTATTCTTGAGAAAAATGTCATGAGGTACTTGTGACCACAGGTAGGTAAGACCTTTGTCATCAGCCACTCATGAGGAAACATGAGTACGTCCAAGAGGACATTGTCTGAAATAAGGCAGTGTGTTGGCCTTGGCTGTTGAGTCATCGGTATCACTTCCTGCAGCCCCTGCTTTTGCTCCGGGTATTTCTCAAGGGAGCACTGACTTAGCCTAGTCTTTCTGATTCTTCTAGAATGAATAAGATCACAGCTCCTGAGCAGTAATGATGAATATGTCCTTGATTCAGAGGAATGTGCGCTCCTTTTAGCACAAGTGTGCTAAATCTTCCATGAGATGCCTGCCTGATTAGTTTTTATCTTTACACATCATGGCTCCACTGATTTGAAAACTTCAGAGTCTCCAGTTGTAAAATGGAGAATTCTGCTTCACAGGGAGAATCTGTTCAAGTGAGAGAGCAGTGCTAATGGCTCATGCCTTGGGGTACCACTGAAAGCTGCTGCATATAGATCTCTCTTGCCTTTATTTTAATGTTTGATTTGACGTTTATTTAATCACTCAAAATATTATGTGGAACTTCTGTTCTCTGGCAGAGGCAGATTCTCACCAGGTTTTAGTGACAGACCCTTATCAGCTACATTGCAGTTTGCTGCATGTGTAAAGCACCCCTTATGGAAAAGAAGAAAAACATCTCACCTCTGAGTTTCTTTCCTTAAATATTGTTGCAAAATTTCTGACGTCAAGCAATGAGACACAAATTACCCTGTGAACTGTTAACATATGCCTGTTTACCTACGATATCTTATAGCCAAACAGATTAAGATTTCAAGGTTTAACTGCTGTTGAGTTTCCACTTCTGTGAATCATACAGATCAGCTTATTCATCACACACACTTATTTTTATTCTTTAACTCTTTCAAGCTACTTCTATCCAGAGCAGAGTTTACGGGGGACATGGGACTCATGGGAACGGAGAGGTCACAACTGCGTAACAAACCCCAAACTTTGCAAATGGAAGAGCAAAGAGCTGCCGGTAACAACAGCCACCCCAGTGAACGAGTAGCAGTTTCTAACTTCCATCAGGCCAGTTGACAGGCACAGAAGCCTTCCCCAATTGCCAAGACTACTCTGTCCTTCCACCTAGTAAAGTGGCAGCTGCAATTCATGCTGATGACCGAGCACTGTAATCTTTCAATTTCAGAAGGAAAATTGCTTGTAAGAACCGACAATAAGGGAGAACCAGCCATGAAAAATCAACAGGATGGCTCAAATTCCAGGTTCAGAGAAAAAAAAAATTCATTCATCATACTAGCACTCCTTGGATGTTATGTTGTGATATAGTTTAAATTCAGAAATGCCAAACATTTTGAGGAGAACTTAATTGATTTCAGTAAATACAGGCAGTTTTCTCTAGCAGTTGAATCCATGCAGCGCATCACTGATTTTGATGGGATTCGAGTACTCTCATCAGCAATCCTGACAAAATGCATGAGTATTTGTCTTTTTCTGGATAATATGGCTGTGGCCATACTTGAAAAGAGGTATCTCTGACGATAAAAAATTTATCTTTAAATTTAAGGTAAGGTAAATTTACCTTTACTTAAATACACATGCCTCTTCACCTTACATGTGATTGTTATTAAATCTGAGCAGGTAAGTGCTGACAAAAATCAGTCCATTTCTTTCAGCTGAAGACTCAGAAGGATTTCAGAATTTAGGCTGCACCTGCATATGCCGGTCGGGCGCTCTGATTCACTGATGCTGCCTGGCTCAGGCTAGCAAAGGACAGAAGGAAGATCATGCATTTTCAGGCAGGAATGTGAACATTCAAAAATACCTTTCCACTTAGAGTGGCAATAAGTGAGTGCTTGACTATTTGTTCTCTTCATTTAAAGTGTTGCTTCAGATTTGTTGGTTTTTTTTTTCTCCCAGATGCATCATCTTAAGCAGACAGTTCACATTATTACCTGTGGATTAGCTAACGCGGAGACAGACTGAGTGCAGCTTCCACTAGGGCCAGCACCACTGCTATGGGTCAAGCCTCTCTCTTTAAGGTACAACAACAAGGTGTAACCAAGACAGCAATCTTCCTTCTACCATTACTCACTGGAGCATGAGAGTAATGACCATATCAGGAACTGGAGATATCTACGGGTATACTGGTACAAACACCACAGGTAGCAAACCAAACCTGCTGCCACCAGTTTGTTGGTACGAATTAATCTGGGTATAATTTAGTATTTATAATGTTACGTGTTATTGAAAGGCACACTTGAGCATCCAGACACCTACACAAACTAAATTTGAGGTGCGACACTGCAGCCACGGAAAATATATATACATCTTTGCATCTGAAAACTTGGGAGCCTGATTATCGCTAGGGATTGAATTAGATCCATGAGGACAACGTTAATGCACCTCTGTAAGAAACTGCAGAGATTGTTTAACCAATGCAAGTTTCTGCTTGTGAGTGTTCTGCTTATAAATGGCACCAGAGTAAACTTAACCACAACCTTAAAGACGAAACAAAAAGCTATGAAGAGTTTAGGACATTCCACCCCCTCTTTTTTTTTAATTATTACAAATGCTATAGTTAACATCCTCTCTTGTGGTATTTAACTGAAAATCAGTGACCCATCTTAAAAACTATAGGTTTAAGACCTGAGACGTCTTAAAAGGGACCTGATTTTTACACATAAAAATACAAACAAGTACATACTGCTCAACAGCCCCCCAGCCCTTTCAGCTATTTCAGCTGGGCTTCCACAGACTTTCTTTGGGGTTAGACCACATTGTGAAAACTACCCAGCTAATTCCCATAAAATGTTTTAAACACAAAAGCTCAGTGCAAATAATAATGGTTTAGTTCCCTTTTTTAGCTATGAAATCAGCTTGCAGATTAATATTCTTCAGTTACAAAATAAGAATTTCAGTTTGAAGTGCTTTGCACTCTGAAGTGCCATTGGGGTTAATAATGGTCTACGAAAGGAAAGCTGTTAGCAAACAGTAACCCAGAGTGAAAAGCTTAGCGTTTAGGTACCTTAGTTACATTTTACACTAAATGTCAGATTGTAAATTCAGAAAAATGACCTAGGAAAATACCATCTGACCTGCTAAGGATCCCAAAGCTCAAAGAAACCTGTATTTTCTGCTTCACATATGCCAAGAGAAAATATCCATCTGACCACCAAGGCAGCTCCTTTTACCTACTGCTATTTCTAATTCATATATGTTAGTACCTTATCTGCTAGATGTGTTCAGATCAACTTAGGTAATAAATATGGAGTGTCACAAAGTTTAGGTCCTTT
The DNA here is from genome assembly GCF_000687285.1 of Phaethon lepturus. Classification (NCBI taxonomy): domain Eukaryota; kingdom Metazoa; phylum Chordata; class Aves; order Phaethontiformes; family Phaethontidae; genus Phaethon; species Phaethon lepturus. Next base: position 102,094 of record NW_010529516.1, on the reverse strand, counting down.
TTGGGATCGATGCCAAAATGCATCGATACCTGAAGCTTATATAAAATGTGATTAACTGCTTTTCAATTCAAGGCATATGGTTACAATATATTTCTAGTATCTACAAAGTAGTTATTGGAATACATTTGTAAATAATTGTAGTCTCCTAACCTATGGTATTAAGGTAAAACCCTCTGGGACTTCCAAATGAAAAAGCCTGAAATAAAAGCTTCTGAACCTCAAAAGAAAAGCCTAAGTTAGGGCAGAGTGTTCAAAAATTATAAGAACAAGGCCAAGATCCTCAAAGCTGAGTGGTAATTTTGTGTGTCCACACGCAAGGTATAGATGTACAGCACTTCCTGCAAATCACGCTCTATTAAGATTTCCTGAGGTTTGTATGAAAACATGGACGTGCTCCCAAGCAGAGTGTATGACTTGGGTAAATCCTTGGTCAGAGTGCCCTACTCTGAGCACTCCCAGCAGTTAAAAAGACAGTAACAGAACTATCTGCGATATTGAGCAAAGCACTTGCTTTGCTGGCAGAATCTGCATCTCTAATATGCTGAAAAAATTAGCACAGCGACAAAGAAGGTTAAATGCTGCAAAACATGTTTTATTTATCAAATGCAAGCTTTTAGAATTTCAGGAAGATTAAAAAAAAAAAAAAACAAGTTAAACCGGAATTCCTCATACTTGGCAGTTTAAAAAATGCTTTCGGTTACAGCTGAGACCTTCAACTTTGCCTATAAATGAAACACTTTAAATAACAATCAGTTACACAACCTACTTACAATCAGTAGCTTATCTCACAAGACCTCTAACAACAAATTTTCTTTGTGGTAGCAGCATATCCAGCTGACTTCTCCAGTGTTGACCATCTTTGTTTATTCTGACTGTCAATCGCTCTTTTAAGTGCTTCATCTGGCACAAGATCTGATCCTTTTACATCAGCATGGCTACAGCCAATTTTAGGGCATCTGTTAAAAAGAAAAAAGAAACTCCATTAAATCGGAAGACTTGTATTTGTCAGATATTGGCTTTTACATAACATCTGCTAGTTTATTGTATTTATCTGGGATTCACTCTCTCTGTCAGTTCCTCATCACCTCCTTTCCTCTTCACCAGCTCTCTGTGGGGAAAAATAAATCCATTTATCTAAACTGGTGGGAATCAACAGCTGAAGGAAGGAAGGAACACAGTGAGAGACGGAGCCTCCAACCTGTAGATCACTCTCTTGCTTCATGTACACAAGCTGCCTGCATCAGTAATGATACTAGCATTGCATGGACATCTTTGTGTGCTGCTTTCTCTCTTTGCAGTCCCCTACAAACTACTACCTCTTACCTTATTAATCTGCAGTGGAGAAGTATAATCTTCACTGATAGATAAATAGGGAAATTAATTTCTAGGGAATTATATAAAAGAGGATAAGACTTGCAAAGGCTGCCTGGTGAATCAGTGGGCTATCTAGTTGGTGTAAAAATATACCTGGCCTTTTGTGAACTGAGAAAGCACAGAAAAGAGAGATGGGGTCAAATTAACAGCCTCTAAAGGATAATGAAATACAAAATGTCTTACAACTACTTGAAACAGCCAGATAAAGACAGCAGGGTGAGAGATTTTCAGGGACCAAAGCTCATTTTCCTTTGGCAGTGGCCCAAACATGCACAGATTGTACCTGCAGTCAGAAATAACACTTTTCCTGAATATTTCCTCTCTTAGGAGTAACTTTTGTCTGAGGTGCTGAACTTATTTACACTCAGTACTCATAGCTTTTACTCCAGATTTGTCCACAGCTTACTGTGTTTGTCATGGATAAGTCACTTAATTGCTCTGTGCCTCAGTTTTCCCATTTATCACCTTATTAGAGCAATAGTTTGCCAGATTAATGAATAACAAGTGCTCAGAAAGCTTCTCACATTTCCTGTAAGCATAAAGTATTAGTATGTCCTTCCAGGCAGTGGAAAATAGTGAGCAAACCAAGACACGTAAGAGTTGCCTAGAGGAGTCCATGGCAAGTCTATCAGCACAAAACCAGCGGCTGTGCGTACGTCAGCTGAAGAGCTGACATTCAGCGAGTGCGCTGCCAAGTGCACCAAAGGGATCCCGTGGATTCAAACTGGAAAGTACGCGTGAGGAAACAGCCACTTCTGTAATTCCAGAGTGAGCAACAGCTTTGATTTCAGAGTCAGGACAGAGAGGATCCCCTTAACCACAACCCTGCTCTATCAAGGCACCTGCTTGCACTCGAATATTGCTGGCAGGAACGCAGTCAAGTAGAATCATAAATAGTTTGGGTTGGAAGGGACATTTTAAGGTCATCTAGTCCAACCCCCCTGCCATGAGCAGGGACATCTTCAACAAGATCAGGTTGCTCAGAGCCCCATCCAACCTGACCTGGAATGTTCCCAGGGATGGGGCATCTACCACCTCTCTGGGCAACCTGTGCCAGGGTTTCACCGCCCTCATTGTGAAAAATGTCTTCCTTATCTCTAGTCTAAATCTGCCCTCTTCTAGTTTAAAACCATTACGCCTTGTCCTATTGCAACAAGGCCTTGCTAAGAAGTTTGTCCCCATTTTTCTTATAAGCCCCCTTTAAGTAGCAACACCACGAGAACGGGGTACTCAAATGGGGAACTGGGAAACCTGCTGCATCAGCTGGCCTGGCTTCCCACCACAGCAGACTATGGTTTTTCAAAGCTGACTGTGTTTTCACGAGAAACATTAAAATTATAGCAGGTCAGTGAGATTGGGCAGGCAAAACCAAATAGTCTTTCTTAATTTCATTACAGTGAAGCCAAGTTGTTGCTGTGTGTGTGCTTTTCGAGCATACTGGTATAACTGCTGTAAAAATGCTAAGGTTGCAAGCTAAAAGCTCAAAATTAAGAACTGCCGGTATTCAGACTGCACAAATAAGTTTGGTTTGGGTACAAGGTAGCTTTTAAAGCTAGGTGTTGTATAGCTTATGTGATATTTTTTTTTACTCTAGAATTTCCCCAAGCCTTTAATTTCTTAAAAGGTAAAATAAAATTCAATCATGTGACCCTATTAGATTTTCAGCAGTGCTGACACTTCTGATCCACCACAACAATCTTTACTATCATGACATTTTCCTGATGGATTTAACAATATAAGAAATATTTAGATATGAACATCCTAGGTTCAGTATTGCAGACAGTATTTTTGTTTTGGTGTTGGGTTGTTGCTTCCTAGCCTGTCCCTATCCTCCAGAACATTCACTCTCTTCTTTCCAACTTGTGAGTTATTTCCCCGTCCATTTTTCCAGCCAAGTTTCTGTCCATCCATGTTGCTGGTTTTGTTGTTATTCCCAGGATATTGCACCAACTCCACTTTTTCTCCCTAGACCTCATAACACAGGCAAGGTGCTTCCATCTTGGTCTTCAAGCTGTCTTGACATTAAGGTAGTGGCTGGACATCCCAACCGATGCTTGATTTCATAGCAGTGCTTTCCTGTGGCCAGGAAGGAGCATGGAATAAAAAGTCCTGCTCCACCTCTGTATCCCCCATGGCGGGAGGTCTAACAGGAATGCAAGAGCAACGGACGGAGGAAGTACGCTGAAGCAAGCTGCCTGTGGCATTATCTTTGAGGAAATCAGGTTGCTAGTCTCTGGCAGACCTTCCTAAGCATGTCCAAACTGCACATTTATTAAAAAGCCCTCAACTGGTAAGTTTTCATGAGGTCATCAACACCAAAGCATGAGACTGTGGCATATATGGTGTAAAAACAAATGTGAAATTAATGATGATATGATATGACATGATATGTCCTCTAAACTTGCTCTAAAGTGTCTGAGCCCCCCTTTTTTTTTTTTATTTTTTAAATGAAAACATACCAAATTTGAAACTTACCAGGGAGAATTTCAGGTTTGAAAATTCAACTGTTACTCTTTTAATTCAAAAAAATATGTCCTGTGTGGAAAGTGGCAGGCTGCTTTGATGATATAAAGTAAGAATTCTTGAATTGCATTGTAGTAGGAACTGCACAATCCTGTCTGATCATTTTTAAACTCTGTACTACCTAAAATGTTGTGTTTTAATATTTTTCACTTTAACACTCATTTAAGTGTTTCAGTATTTTGCAGTTGTATTGGAATATAACTGCAGAAGAGGGTGCACAGAGGAGATTTTTTTTTTCATTAACTTCAGGGCTTGCTAAATAAGCAGTGGGAACAAAATGAGCAACTACATTTTAGGAAGCTGAGGTTTCTTTTTGTTGTTCATAGCTATAGGAAAACTCTTTGCTTCTCTTGTTGTGCAGGTACCATGAGTAGCTGTAACTTCCCCACAGACTTCCTGAATATTTCCTTACACATTGTTTTAATTAAAAAGAAAAGCTCCTTCACGTGTACAGTCCTAATGAGGAGACTGTGACTTGGGCAGACACTGAAGTATTACTTCCTGCAGCCTTGCCAATCCAAACACATTTCCTAGAACAAGTGGAGTAAAATTCCACTTACACAGCAAAGCAAATAGCTTTTCCACACATTCTTGTTAGCTTACCGGACTTTTTTCTTTTGCTGCTTTCGAGTCTGGATAATTTTTAGAATGGCGTCTTCTTCATAGGTGTGTCCACAGATTTTGTTTCGAACTGGTCTCTTCATTTCCACCTGTAATCAATAATGTTCGATTTAAAGGAACTGATAATGCCCATGAAAATGCTTCTTATGAGATTTTATGTAAAACAGCGGGAAGTGTGTTTTTGCCATTCATACATTTCACCCCACTGAAATTACAGGGTCAGGTCCTGCATGGTAAACTGCATTTCTACTGATGGGGGGCGTTTCCCAAGCAATGTTGCTCTTTTTTGATAATGTTTGTAATTTATACTGCCTGATTTTTAACAAGTGTTGCAGATTTGTAATGAACAATCCAATGAAGAATATGAAATAACCATTGCCCAATCAATTCTAGTAGCAGTGATAGCATACCTGTGTAATGGGACAAATAAAGTTCATCTGACTCTGAGTCACGGCTATATCTTCATCGATTTGTTCAATGGTCTCATTCTCATTACCTGACCGATGACAAACTATAATGGGAAACAAGACAATTTTAATTTAATATTCTATATAGATAGCCAATACTTAAAATAAGCAAACTCCAGCATTTGCCAAGCATTATCTCGCAGTGATATCGACGATGCCACAACGTATTTGTCCCACTCCCTGAGCAAGATACTGCAAAAAATGCTGTACTATGGGCTCTGTTAGAAAATGTGGATTTTTAAATGGCAACCACTTGTTGTGTGTGTGTGTGGCTATTTATAGCCAATGCTGGAAACGAGGGCTGGGAAGGAAAGCAAGCTGGCCTGAATATGTGTGAAGCCTTTGGTAATCTCTGTTCAAGTTCACCAAAAACCAGTAACATGCAGATGAGTCCCCAGAATCTAACAAAGGATGAGGTGGAGCTTTTGCAGATCTGACAGTCCTATGCTCAAGATCAACTTGTGTTTGAATGTCATAAACATGCTTGCTATATAGCCTGTATGCCCAGTATATACTTTAAAAGGAACTTGAACTATTTATCATAATGCATCATTTGTAAAGTGATGCCACTGTATTTAAACAAGACTATAATTAGTGAAAAACAAAAGCCAAGAAAGTGTTATTTGAGATGGACAACAGAAACATTACCGAAGTAACCTTAAGGAGGAGGGACAGAATGAAATACTGAAACCTCCCAGAAAACACTTGATGGCCCAATGCCAGGGAATGAGGGCCAGACAAACAGGAAGAAATCCACCTTGAGCTGGAGCAGATGCAGGTCCCCACCGCATCACCCACCCCAGAAGAAGAAGGCAAGGTGTAAGCAACTCTGTGTACCCAGGGGCACGTCAGCCCAGGGTTCTATGCAGAAAATAATTAGCAAGAGTCAAAAGCTGAGACACAGGAGCAGCTAAGGAGGACATATATTGCTAAGTATGACCTTAATAAATGTATACATGTTGTTTTGTCTTTTCCTAACTTTGCTCTGTTATTGTGAATCTAGGCTTTCAGCTGGATGCATTTGTTTATCTTTAAATCTTATCTGGTAATAACAGCAAACTTAACATCTGCCATAACTTTCCATTCCTTTGGGGTAGTTCCGCAATGTTTTTGCTGCAGTGCTCTGGGGTGTAGTTCTCAAGGTGTCCCCAAGCTGAAGAGAACATTTTTTTCTCTAGCTGCACAAGGTTGGTTGCAGTGTGGCACCACAGGGCTCGGAGAGGATGAAATCCTTCAGTGGCCTGCATTGACTTTGACTGCCAAGGACGGCAGTGAGAAACACAATTGAAGGGTTTAGAGGTACTTAGAATCATAGAATCCTAGAATAGTTTGGGTTGGAAGGGACGTTTAAAGGCCATCTAGTCCAACCCCCCTGCAGTGAGCAGGGACATCTTCAACTCGACCAGGTTGCTCAGAGCCCCGTCCAACCTGACCTGGAATGTTTCCAGGGATGGGGCATCTGCCACCTCTCTGGGCAACCTGTGCCACTGCTTCACCACCCTCAGTGTGAAAAATTTCTTCCCTAGATCTAGTCTAACTCTTTTAGTTTAAAACCATTACCCCTTGTCCTATTGCTGTAGGCCCTGCTAAAACGTCTGTCCCCATCTTTCTTACAGGCCCTCTTTAGTACTGGAAGGCTGCAGTAAGGTCTCCCTGGAGCCTTCTCTTCTCCAGGCTGAACAACCCCAACTCTCTCAGCCTGTCCTCATAGCAGAGGTGTTCCATCCCTCGGATCATTTTTGTGGCATTTTTTACTTCACGATTTGCCTTCTACAAAGTCTCAGCCTTGGTTCCCTTTGCTGCTATTGCACACTATCAGCCAATCTTTGCATTTTTGCATCCCTGGTATTCAGTCTTCCGCATCTGTTAAGGACCAGTGTTTCCTAACTTATGGTCAGTCCTGCATGCCTGTATAATACCATCACCTTCCGGATGATAACAGCAGACATCACGCTTGGAGCAATCACAGTCTCTCACACCCAGTCTAGACTGAGCACACTGCCATGTGAGCCAGCACATCCCTGGTTGAGGTACTCTTGGCATCGGTGTTGCAGCCATCGCTCCACCGCAGCACCTCTCGGTGTGCCTGTTTTATTTGCGTATTTTTCCCTCCTCCTTAACAGAGCTTGCCTTTCTCTCAAGTCCAATATACCAAGAGTTTTCCAAACATTCGGGAATGTTTCTGACCCAGGTACTCCTGCGAATACTTAGGCAATACTCAGGCGAGCACCAAGGGTATTTCTGTTACAAAGGTTTCATTCAGTCAACAGGGTGTGGATGCCGGGGGAAAAGGAGCTCAAATGTCCAATGTCAATAATAATTTTAAGGCTTTCATGTCCAAGAATATTAGCATACCTTTATCAGATACTGACTTCCTAACAAAAGTAAACACTTGCAAATCAGAAGGAAAAAGTGGGCACAATTTAACTGTAAATACCAAAACAGTAATGGTATAGACATCAGAAAAAGACTTGCATCAGTTACCAGTTTTCAGAAAAGAAAACCTGTCACATATTATTCTTAGATTGCTCATATAGAAGTTTTTTTCCTATCACAAAATCATAGTATTTTGAAGAAAATAAAACTTTTTGGGGAAAAAAGTATGGTTTTTTAAATGAAACTTCTGAAATACAAAGCAATGGGTGAAATCGCACTGAGACAGCGAGGCTAAACAATATTTCAAACATTGGTAGGTGCCAGCTTTGGCATGGGCTGCTTTATTTAAGTACTATACTGGGTTTTTTTCCCCTATGAGTAATGCCAACAAAGAGCAAGAGATTTAAAAATTTCCTTAAATTCATTTATCTGCAAATTTTGACATACTGCAGCTC
>NW_010529516.1:93972-94260 GCF_000687285.1 Phaethon lepturus | reverse complement strand
AATCTTGCCTGCTGAAAACATCTGGAAACTCACATTTTTCTATGTTGTACTTTGTTTCAACTCATGAACTTGGCATGTAGTTCTTGCGTACCAGTGCATCATGAGAGTTAATGAAGTTAGAATGCAGCAGTACTAGCAAGATCTAGGACAGGAGATAGTTTACAGAGGATGCCTTTCTTTGTATCAATATGTAGATGCCAAGGAAGGTGGGTAAAGTTTTAAAATGTGGGGCTTGTGCCTGTGATTTTACTTTTAAAGCTCAGCACTCCAAGTTAGGCAGGTAAGTGG
>NW_010529516.1:71873-93941 GCF_000687285.1 Phaethon lepturus | reverse complement strand
GAAGAGCGTTTACCTCGCGCAGCACCTTCTGACTTTGCTAAGGAGTCCCCAATTCACTCATCACTTCTGTGTGTGCTTACTTAGGTACTGACAGAAGAATTTAGGAGATTATGTTGAAGCATCCAAGTTTGAAAATATGAGCTCAAGCTTGCATACTGGAGCTTGAGTCTCCCCTGAAGGCCTCAGGTCTCTAAATTATGTGAGCTAAATCACAGCCTGGGTGTGATTCTGGCTTTGGAGGTGATTTAGATTCCTTATGTTTAATGGTTAAAATTCCAGAAGTTGAGATCCATTCCTTGTAGGTGGGATAGATTAATCTTCCTGGATTCAAGTAGTACTCTTGCTGCAAGCTTATCTTAAACACTTCAGGTTGCACTTCATTTGCAACGATTCTGTATACAGTCTACCAGAGTGGGGCCCTGGTTTCAAGAAGTTATCACAGCACAAATGAATAATTATTTAAAATATTTCCTCTTCATAAGCAGCTAATATTTTTAATAATAAATATGCAAGACTGGGATGATGCAAGTGGTACCTCAAACATGTCAATAGCAAATTAGCATAAATCAGATTAACCACCCACAGATTTGTTGTTATTGCTTGATGTTCTAGATTACAGGAGGAGAGAGGAAAATAACTTTTTTCAATTACAGTAAATTTTGCAGACATTACACAAGACACATACATCCCAAACTGGTCAGTAAGATGCTCTAAACCATAGATCTATACCTGTAAACTCATATTGGAAGATGTTTTTATTAAGGTCAAAGGGGTTTTTTATCAAATGAAATGTATAAAAGTTTGGAGGATCTAATTTGCAAGTCTGACTATTCTATAGAAAGAAGAAATAAAAACACCAGGTCATACATACTTCAGCTAAGTCAGGTTACATTTTTGTAAAATTGAGTTTTCCTTGCAAATTAAAACCAGATGCAGAAAACACTAAGTTATTGTTCCTGAAATTCAGATGTTGCCTTGAGTAAAAGAAGTACCTACATCTATTTTGGTAGTCTGAGAGATTACGTTTTAAGAGCCTTAAGAGTTTCCAGTTTTCCATTCCAGCCAATTGAAACCTGTTAGGAGCATTAGTAACACATTTTCTATCTGGCTATCTCAGCAATGATGTTTACAGCTAATTAGTGCCCACTGTTGTAATAAAACTGCATTCTCATAAAGGTATCTATTTTTGGTAACGCATCATAATGAATTTTGCAACTGCCAACTGTTTTTTACTTATTCAAGTTTAATTAAAAGCTGGTAGTACTTTATATCTCTATCACTTTCATCTCTTGATAAAAATGTGACTAATATGCCTTAGCTCAGTTTTTACCTACTCTGCTGAGAGAGACCGAGAACTTTCAAGCCAACTTGTAAAAATAAGAAAACCACAGTGCTGAGACATTAACTGCTATATTGTGAATTACATTAAGCATGGATAGTAGACATATTAAAAATGCATTAGAGGACAGATCCTCTCCATTGTCATTGTCACTTCTATGACAGACAGACTGCTGCCTGCTCACCGCTTCCAGTGCCAACAACATCCTCTACCCAATTCATCTTTCTCTGACCTGGCCCTAAGTGAGTACATATTGCAATGTCAACTTAATTGATTTTTTTCCTCTTGTGCTGCGCTGCTCTGCCTTCTCACCTGCCATCAGCCAGCCACTAATCCTGGCAATCAAAGGGTAACGTTAAGCATGCGGGATTGAGTCTTTGTAAGCCTGAGCCACCAGACAGACAAGGTCTTGGCTCCCAAGAGGGTCTATTGTACTGCTGACTCCATAGAAATAACAGCAACTCATCCAGGCTGGGAAAAATCCTATCTCTGAGAGCTCCAAGAAAAACATGAATGTTATGAGGGCAAGTCAAATGCCAAGTGTTCCTGCCAGCAGGATACAGAAAATAACGAAAGGTGGGGGAGGCGAAGGACATCACACCCAAGAGCTGTATTCTGTCAGAAGGAGTCTGGGGCACTGCTAGCACGGGGTGAGGAAGGTCCAAGGACAAGTCTAAAGGAGGGAATGAGCCCAAACGCTGCTTTCCCTGAAACACACTGCTGAGACCACCATGGGCACTGCTTAAGAGTGGGTCAGCATGCCCATCTGTGCTCTGGATTTGGGTCAGATCCTGAGAAGCAGACCAGAACAACTGTCCGGTGTCCTGTCCCCAGGACGGATCTGCAGTAAATGCTGTAGGAAGAGTGAAAGAAGAGGGGAAGCACAGTGATACCTTCCTGGCAAACCTTCCTAGTCTCTAGAAATTTGTGGCCAAGGACTTCCCGAGTCAGAGGTAATATCTTTGTACTTAATAAGCCCTGGAGTTTTCCTCCAATGAATTTGTCCAAACTTGGAGAGGGGAATTTGGGCCTGGACCTTTCAGCTTGATTAGAGACAGTTATCTTTGCTAGAAAGGCTAGCAACAGTTTAATTTTCCTTGAAATTTACCGCAGAGGCTGCAGGTTACACTTTAATTTGATTTTAAGAGGGAAAATAAGGTGTGCAAGCTACAGCTGCAGTCAAACAGTTCAAAGGCTTTCTGCTTTTGCCAGAGGCATGCGATAGTTTAATTTGCCAACGAAGCCAAACTAGGCTTTGCATTAAAGTACATTACAATTTGATTACTTGCTGGTGTTGCAATGCACAAGTTGATCTAAGGAAGGTGGCCTCTAACATGTTCCTCCAGCTTGCAATTGCAAATTTTACTTGCTCCTGCCCAGGCCAAGCAATTTGCTGGTAATTTATTGACAAGTCCCTTGTATGCGCCCTGTTTTACAAATACCTGCGTAAGAAGTACATAGACGTGCATTTGGTCAATCCAAACTAAAATGACAACCCTGTAAATATAAGCCATTCTAAATTTCCCGGAGTGTGAAAGACAAATTAGATTAAGAAATTAGCAAATTGTTAGTTCCTTTATATAGTAAGAGTGGGGAAGGAAAGGACAGTATCCTGCACTAAGCAACAATCCTCTAAAAACAGCTTTAATGCTATCAAATTCACAGCACTTGTATATTTTACAGTATTTTGTCCCACTAAGCTACAGGCCTTTTAAAATACATTATTCCTAATGTGAATACTGTTCCTGTTTTATCCTTTCAATACAGGGTAGAGCTGGTTGATGCCAGTTTTCCAGAATGACCTTAAAATGAAGATAGACTATGATTTGATGGAAATGTTATGGGACACTCATTACAGAAATATAAGTGAAGGAGACGGAACGGCACTTGAAGCTAAATACAATTTGCTGTTTAATGTATTAATAAATAAAACATGACTACAAATCCCACCTAGAAAAAAAACAAAACAAACTCCAGAGGTGCCCTGTGAAAACTTCAACTCATACACTATTCAAAGTATCATCTTTACCTCTAGATTTTGGGAAATTCAGACTGTTGTGCAGTGGGAGCTGTCACTCAAAATGTGAACAGAAAGGATATCTTTGATTATAGACCACGCAACTCAAGCAGTTTGGTAGGCAAACACATTGAGGCAGCTTTCTTGCTCCCTCCGTTATTGCAAACATGAGAAATCCACACTTCAAAGGCCGTGGAGGACATTTCAAACGGCAGTTTCCTCATCCCTGCAGTCTGGACTCGATCTGTAGAAGTTCCCGGGGGAGAAGAAGACTACCTAAAAAGATGTCATGAAGGCTCATCAATAAGCTCAGAGGAGCCACTATTTCCTGAAAACCTAATGCGGCCATATTACTCCATTTTAACTATCACCACAATGGCGTGTAAACTTAATAAGCAAGTTAAACACCAAAGGCTTGCTGAAAAAAACCCTAATTGATAATCGGAGTACTTAAATGACCAGGAACCTCTAGGTCTACATGAAAGCATGCCAGGCACGTGACAATGGGATGCCACAGTACGAGCAAAGCAAGACAAAAACTGGAAGATCTTACGAGGAAAAAGTATATCAGACACAACCTACTAAATTGCAAATATATGTAAAGAACGTTTTTATTACTTGGGTTTTCTCCTGCTCTTCAGAAGAAAAAAGGCTGAACAATCACTGCTTCATATAGTATACTGTATAAAGGCAATTTCCATGCTTAGAGAGCATCATTTCATATATCAGAGATTAGAAGAGTATCACACACATTTAAAAAATTAAGAAATTCACTCCAGACACTTGAAAGAAAAAGTTGCAAAAGATGCAACCAGAAAAAAAAAAAAGGGCCTACTATTTCATTAGAAGATGAACCACTTTCCATTACTAACATTGTGGTCAGAATCTGGAATGTCACTGATGCAATGCTAACCATCAAATGACATGAACATGTAGGGCTTGCCTACACAGGGAAGCTGTTGCAAAACAAGCGAGGGTGTGAATGTAGAATGCAGGAGCTGCTTGGCATTAACTCACTGTGTGGACGCTCCTATTCTGCACTAGGAGTGCCTGTTGGCTCTTTAGCCTAATCCACTTCCCCAGTGGATTTGAGGAAGCCATTGTTAATGCTGGACAGGAGGAGTGAGAGGAAAGCCATCGGTCTTGACAGCAGCTTGGAGCCACGTTCGCTTATGCACTGGTCCTCAGCAGTCCTTAGATGGTCTGTTCTGTAAATTTAATTCAAATTTTCTCAGACCAATCCATGCCAGGTATTCTCTACATGTTAGCTCACAAGCAGAAACCATGCCTACAGTATCTCTGAACAAAAAGTAACATCATGTATCTTGTAACCTGTACGGTTAGAGGTCGCTTTGCCCGTTTCATTATGTTATTTGTGCATTTTTTAGCATTCACTTCTGAAAAGCTGAACTGGTGACAGATTTTCAGGTGGAACAAGCTTCTGCTAGAAAACACTTCTGGACAGAAGTGTTCCAGGGTAACAGAGGGATGGAAAAAAGAGCAGTGACCAGGCAGCGTAGCTTCCGAGCAGTCCGACAACAGGCTGCTGTGGAACCCGTGAGCAGAAAAGCCCAGATGATCACACCCCTAGAAGATTATCATTCTGATCATCATTTCAATCTGTCTCTTCACGTCCTCCTCACAAGACTTTTCAGAAAAGACTTCACTGTATTTCTCTCCTAAACAACTTTGTTGAAAAACGCCTTTAAAAAGTCACCGAAACAATGCCCCCCGCCCTGCTGTCAGGAGGGTGGTGAATACAGACACATGTAGTTTGTCATGTGTTGGGGCACAGGTAGGAATATTTATGAGGTGAACGGTGAGAGGGCATGACACTCTAATCCCTGAACATTAACCTGTTGATTTTGTGATTGTCAAGGATGGCAGCGATTCAGCAGCTGTCGGAAACCGCAGCAAGAGCGCGGGAAAGAGCAAACTCTCGCCTTCGGGAACGGGGAGGTTTGTAGTACAGGAAAACAGCCCCGCTGCCCGCTTCACTCAGAGGAAGCTGGAGGGACAGGTCTGCCTCTCTTTACCAGGAAAAGATGATATCACTCTTGAATAAAGATGTGAGTACAAATAAGAAAAAGTGAAACTGAAATGGTGGGGACAAAATATTCTTCTCCCTAGCCCCAAAAGTACAATGTCAAAACACTTGAAAGAAACTTTTGGGTGAGATATTTTATTTTGGCATGAGTATTAATGAATAGAGCAACATTTGCAACTCTGTTCTTAGTGATGCATTTCAATCCTTCAGAGCGCCTTTTAAAACTCTTAACTAGGTAAAAAATTAATTTACTTCATTTATAAATATATAACATCAAGTGATGACAATTCAATGTGCAGTGAAGCACTATATATATCCACGTAACTTACTGGAGTTATATTATTAAGATGTATTAAGACAGAAGTTGTGTTCCTTTCCCAAGCCTTTTCTGTAGTTTACACACAAACTTTAGCACTCCAGTTGTTCTGAATTCTGCAGCTTTGCACTGCCTGAAACGCCTCTGCTGAAATGGCCTCCGGGATGGGCAAGAAGACTCATGTGTCTGTGTGTCATGGTCATCACCCCAGCACCATCTCGCAGCTTGTCCTGCTGCAGTCACCACGCCGGGCACTGGCTGGGTACCCGCTCGGGGCTGCGTCTCCCGCTCTGCTCCTGCCTTTGGTCACCAGCCTGTGGCCCCAACAACCTCCTTAGAAGAGGAACCTTCCTAAAGCAACAAATCATTTGTGGAAGTAATAATATCCAATTCCTTCTTCTCTTTAACACAAAACACTATAGAAAAGGTGTTTTTTTCCAACCATGACCAGTTTCACTGGTGGGAAACTGAGGCACAGGGCAAGAATACCTCTAGAGCCACTAGCACATTTTGTGTGCTAGACCGTTGTCCTTCCCGTTAGACCACACTGCCTTCCCCCTGAGTAACTAAGTTTCCAAATACATTCTTAGTTGAATGCATCAGTTTCATGCTAAAAGCAACAAATGCAATACAGAATCCAGTGTCTTCTAGTAATTGCACAATATCTGGTTGTTTATTTTGAGAAGACCAATGCTTGCACTGAAGAACACATGATCATTTTCTGCTAAGTCATATGTATAAAATAGTGCTGCTTTGCTAAACTACATCGGAAAAGAAAAAAAATCAGCATTTAACATCATATTGAAACAAGTTAAGAAATAAAACTCATGGGTTTTTTTGAAGAACTTACAGATCTGCCATTGCTTAATCGTAAAACTGCAAGGTTTTCATTCAGGTTAAGGCAGAGTGACACGTGTGTGTGTACTAAGACATTCTGCATAAACTGTGCTACGCACCCTGAGCAGATCTTCACTATCATAATCCTCGGTAAGCTCTTCCCTAAAAGAAATAAAAAATGTTGCTATTCCCAATTTCTACAGCATCCTCCAACACAATGTCATGGGGGGCTTGTGCAGCTAAACATAATGCTATCATCAGTTAGGAACAGCTGAACAGTTATTTTTCTCAACGTGTCCTGTGATGTAAGGTTAGGCTTCTTGAATGGCAGTCAGTAGAAAAAATCTAACACTAAAGCCCGGAGCTATAAATACTCACGGATTATAGCTGCAGCAGCCTAGTAGCTTCTGATGGTAATTAGCAGTTAACTTTAAATCTGATCAATACTTATTTTAAATCCCCTTCTGCAGATTCTCATTTGCCAAGAGTGTAACTGGCAAAGAGCGTCTTCATTAATGCTACATACATCACAAAATCATTATCATGCTATAGGTGTCATTTAGATAGCAACACATGCATTTTAGACTTCACCTTGACATTTTTGCACAGTGCAGAACACAGACAATCTGGAAACGGCTGTGCTTTATGGCAAGTGTGCTGGGAAGACTGTGGGGGGCTTAACTAAGGTCAAGCATGAGGCAAAGTCTTTTAAACCCTCAAGGTCTCTCTGTGTCTACCCTTTCCTCTCCAGATCAGGTCTAAGAGGGTAATGAAGTGGGACAGAGAAAGGACTTGAAGACCCTCAGCACAGATGCACACAGCAGCAGAAACAAGAACGGCTAAGCAGGACAAGCAGAGCGAGGGAAGCGAATGTTGAGTTGATGGGACAGCAGTTGCAGTGTCTCTTGTGCTTTGTAATAAGGATAACGAGAGGAGCACATAGCTAAATCACATTGGCATTCTGCAGAGTCTTCATCCTTCTAGCAAAACAGGTAACGTTACACTCGCCATTTCAATCTTATTACCAGGATGGAGTAATATTATAGTTGTCCTCTTTAAGAACTATTAACTTCCCTTGCACTCTTTGGCTGGCATGTCAGCTCTTGCAGAAACACCTACAATCCCTGCACGCATGCTGAGAAAGATCAAGATTTTATATGTCGAAATAAACAGCTTAACATAAGTGAAACAATCAAACTGCACTAATTAAGGGAAACAGAAATGAATACGAGAGCGCTACCCTAAGGAATCACCGTTTCAAAACAAAGAAGATAAGGCACAGCCTGTTTTTGTCAGTGCTCCTTTCACATCAGAAATCAAGCACAGCCCTGCAACCCAGAATTTAGGTTAGGTCAGCGTTGCTGAGACTCTCTGGTTTGTACAGGTAATTAAGATTCCTCCTTTTCTACACATCTGGCTACAGCTAGTAAAAATATGTGGGAATTGGATTCAATGACTGGAAGGAAGGGAAAACCTTTAAGGCCAGAACCATTATTTTCCCGATTCCAAGCTTTTATTTGCAGATACCAGCACTGGCAGTTGCAGCTCTTTGAGATCAAGTACCACCTTGGTATGGCTTGATGCAAGTACTAGAACACATCACACAATTTAGGAAATTATTTGTTAGATTAAGAGGCTGCAAAGCACTTTTAGTAAAGACCATAAAGGGACTACATCATTAAAAACATGCAACAATAGAAAATGATAGTCACAGGCAAGTGACACAGTTAAGCTCTCCCTATGACAATACACACTCAGCCTTAACTGAAAAACTGCTGCAACCATACACTTCTTAAGAGGTGTCCCATTAGATTTTTCATTGCAAAGCTGATGGTGGTACAGCATCCTATATATATATAATCATATAAAGGAAAACGTGCAAAGTATCAGAAGGGCTCTTCAGAGGGCACATGCTAGAATAATAAATAATTCCAGCCAGGGGATACTGGGGAACCTGGAAAACGGCAGCGAGCCGCATGCCAATTTTGTAAACATCGGGAATGATCGCTTCAGAGCTTTCGGCTGCTTGAGGTGCTGTCCAGCCGTGTACGACAAACCGAAGAGGGAAGAGTCACGGTGTTAGTGACACCCACAGGTATGTGGAGAGGGCAGTCATTTAGCAGTAAGCCGAGTTCCTTGGGAAGTGACAGTCTTTGCAATCATGCATTCCTGGGTTACTACATTTGGCCTCTGGCTTGTACAGCGCAGAGCTTGAAACCAGGAGCTCGATTATCACTGACAATGCCGATCTGGAATTTCAGGAATGGGTTGTAGTGGGTCCCAGGAAGCAAACAGCATTTATGAAGCAAAGCAGCACTCTATACCTTTGCCAACGGAGAATGTTATGTTGCACCGAGATGTTGCAAGAGCAAGCACGGAGTGTGGGAAAAGTGCAAACAGAGCTGGTGTAGTAGGGACTACAAACGGCATCACGTTATTTACCACGGGGGGCACGGAGGCGTATGGAATTCCACACCAGTCAGCACCTGAAAATATTCTTCAGCAAATTATTAAACAATTCAACTGTAAGCAGCTAAAAGATAATAAGGTAGTAAGAGGCAGTCAGGATGTTTCTTGCCAGCTCAAATCATGCCCAACTGATCTAGCCTGCTTCTCTGATAGATTAACTGTCCCTAGTGGACAAGAGAAATCAGCTAACATATACATGCTGATTTTAAATACACCTTTTAATGTTCTCCAGATGACATTCTCTCAAGTAAACTAAAGAAATTAGTATAGATCTTCACCCAGATCCGAGAAACAACACAATAATTAAGCTTTCTTCTCATTACAGTTTCTTTTTTTTCTAAAACAGATCACTGGTGTAACAATCGTTACAATAATGCCTAAAAGCCATAACAGAGATCAAACGAGATTGTACAAGACACTATACACGTTCATGAAAAGACAATTTCTGGCACTGCAGAACTACAGTCTAAACAATCAGGACAGACAAGGAAAATAACTTAACCAACACTGTCAGAGATGGGAAACTGAGGCAGAAAAAGATTAAGAGCCCGATTTTCACATGAGCTCAGCATATTTGTTGCTGAGCTCGCTTGAAATTCTGGCCATAATCAACATCATGG
The DNA here is from genome assembly GCF_000687285.1 of Phaethon lepturus. NCBI lineage: Eukaryota > Metazoa > Chordata > Aves > Phaethontiformes > Phaethontidae > Phaethon > Phaethon lepturus. The sequence goes on along the minus strand of NW_010529516.1, from coordinate 84,296 downwards.
AAATCACTAGATATTGAGCTCCTTTGAAAATCAAACTTCAATATGAAAATTTGGCCCAGAGGTCTTTTGAAAAGCTACATCAAGAGGCTTACCCAAGGTCACCCAGGAAGTCGGTGGCAGGGCTGGGAACTGAACTCACATCTTCTGACTCCCACTCTGGTGCATAACTAATGTCGCTCTGTGTTCTGTTTTAATTAGCTACGGGGAGATCTCAAACCAGAGAACGCTTTTGAAATGAAAGAAAAGAAAACCCTCACAAGTGCATTCAGTTTCCTTTCAGAAGTAGCAGCACAATGGGCTACCAGTGACTCACAAGCAGTAGGGATTGCTAACTTCTGTTTTCCTTTGAGAAGATAAATTGTTTGTTGTTTACTACCATACATAAAGGGATTCATTGGAGAACTGTTCATTTTTTCTCTAACAATATTTTTTTTGACTTGTACTATGCCTCTGACCCATACAAATATTTTTCCAGTGACAAATGAGGATAGAAAAAGGAAGCCTGCAGAGTGCAAAGGCTCCTAAGGATTAGTAGACAACCTCTGGGGCAAGGAGTGGAGACTTATGCGATTGCTTATTATTACTACATTTTTCCCTAGGTAGAGAGAGTTGTTTGAAGTGGTTTCCTTGCTAATGCAGTGGCAGAGCAAACTATTTACTTTGCATGTATATGTGGTTGCTTCAGCACCTCTCTTGCTGTTCCTGTGGAACACCTAAGATGCACTGTTTTCAGCAGTCCACAAGTTCTTTGTGGAACATCTAGATTCTCCATATTTTCCATGGCTTTGGCAGCACCCATAAGTCTCTAAGTACCTTGGCCTGACAAGTCTTTGTTGGACAAGTACTGCAGTCATCTCAAGAACGACAGAATATAGAAAATTATATCAAAGTTGGAAAAACAAGCCAAAGCTAGAGTAAGTATCTGTAGCAGCTTCTTTTAGCCTGAGGCACTTTGCTAAAACCTAGATGTGGCATTACTTCGTCAAAGACAGAATAATAGGTTAGTATTTCTATTCGTATTTTTGCCGTCAAAAGCTTTAGCCTACTTTCCTGTAAAAGACTATGTGGGCTGATACATCGGAAGAGCTCTTCAAGAGGAGGAGCAGGTCATTTCCTTAGCTCCCTGACCCTGATACGCTGTCTGTGATCACAGGGGACTTCTGAATTCACTTTGCTGTACACTGGGAATCTCACTGATAAGAGCCAATGAGAATTTTGCCCGGTTTTCCTCAGACAGAAAGCTACTTGGTGGATAGAAATGGAAATTCTAGCTCATACTGACAGCTGGAGGTGTCATAAAATAGGAGCTGCTGGGTTCATTATTCCCAGATTTCTATCAAAAGTAGAAAAATGGCTTGCTTTTCTCTTTCCAGCTTTCAGTCGTCTTGTACCTCCTCAGGGTTATTTTCAAATCTGCTGCCTACTTTGGGATATGTTTCTCTCGGCCTCAGAACAGTATCTTAGCTCTCTGTCAAATGCACCTTCCACTTTTCTTCTTCATGATTTTCACTACTGCAAGTTTATGTGTCCAGCTGCGAAGCTGTGTAAGTTTAAAAACAACTTCATCTAAAGAAGCCAAGAAACACTTCACTAAAGACAGAACGTAACAGGTATGTGAAGCAAACAGATGGCGGGGTGAGAGAGATGGCGGACAAGCAGCATGTTTGCTTCCGCAGATTAGCTGGGCATACAGTTTCTACTTACAGAGAATTTTTAGAGTTTCTTTTCATAAGAAAAACGATTATTATTAGCTTTAGTTTAGCACTGGTTCAGGGATTACTACAATGGAAATCATCAAAAGGAGGGGTTGAGGGAAGGCAAATTTCTTTTACAGGGCTCCCTTCCTTCTGGAGAGTGTTTCTCGCGTAAGGGATGGCACCGGAGAAGCGCAGGGACGCTTAGGGGAAACTGAGCGAAGCTGAGCGTCGAGGTGGGCAGCGCTGCCCGAGCAGAGGGGGAGCGGGTGACTCCGTCAAGTCGCGCAGTGCGCAGCTGGGTGCGGCAGCCGGCTGAAGGTCCCGACGGGTGAAGCGTTCCCAGAGCCTACTCCTGCAAGAGTCCTATCTGTCAGGTTCTTTTTTTCCATCTTATCTCTCTCATGTTTCACTCCACACCCTCGTTTTCTTGTACGGCTTTCTCATTGTCTTGTCTCACTTATCTTGGATCGCAAGCATTCTGGGGCAGGGAACGTATCTTTACGTAGTAAAGAGGCAGTGTTTTTATGGCATTATATGCATAATTAATAATAATTTGTTCAGTCTATAAAGTGAAACTTCTCAAACGAGCATTACAAAATCAGTTGCCCAGAAGAGGGGATCTCTTCAGCTAATGAAAAACATTACTGAGAATCTTGGGGTTAACCTTCAAGTGTATGCTTAAAACAAACCAAGACCACTGTTAAACACGCAGGTTGCACATGTTCTGGAATGCTGATTGAGCAGGCTTATGTGGGATCATCCAAAACCTCTGCAAGCTGATGAATCTGAATAATTAAGCTCTCCCTCATTACAGGTCTCCAAAGCACATTAATCAGGTCTCCACAAGACTAAAGTTCACTCTGGAGACAAGAATACATCTTTGACTAATTGGGTGTTTTGATCAGCTGGATTTGGTAAACTGAGGCTGCATTTGAGATATCAGTATTGACCATATACAATATTATATGCTTCCATGTAAGTTATGCATTCTGCTGCCTGCATACTGACCCAGCAATAGATCTTACAATATACATTATTTTACTCTCTCTTTTCATTTTTCACAAGTGTGAATTTCTAAGTTCCTTCTGAAATACTTTCTCCTCTTCCAATAAAATTACAAATGAAATGTTTTTGTTTTGTTTTGTTTTTTCACTAGGGAATTTGACTCTATATTATGATCCTGACCACAAAATGAGCTCCACAAGGGCAGAACCAGCAGTCTTGTCAATAGTGTTGAACAGTCATCTTGTTTCTCCCTAAGCTCACTGAAGGACGGAAATCCCTCTTTACACACGCTGCTGTCATGGCTAACATCCTGAGAAAAATTCTGTCTAGTCTGTTGCTCACACAAAATTTAGAATTTAAGTAACACTTAGACAAAGCATATTCATGCATGAAAAAACAAATACAATTACAAATATCAAATAATAAAAGAATGCTTTTGAAGATGCAGGGGATATTTCATTTGGAAGAACATAATTAGAATCCTGCTCACGCTGATCTAAAATCCTGAAAACGGTACAGCAATCAGGCAGTGCTAACATACTAAAACTGGTATAAACCAGCAGCATTAGCACCAGCCCACTGCACTCTTGCTTTAATCCTGCAAACTTGTCTGGCATAGGTAGCCACAGGCATCTTTTCTAATATGCAACATGGTAAAGATCTAGTTAGTGGATGCTTGAACATTTAAAGTGGGTTGAGCATTATAATATTGTAAAAACAGGTTTCTAACTGAAATCTTAGTTAGCAGTACATCACGCATTTCTTTCCAAAAGGAATTAACTATCTTGAGATAATGCACAGCTCTAATGCTATATGTAAAACTTGGATAGAGCGCTTAACCGATATTAGCAACTTATACTCAAACATGATTTGAAATGATGAAAACTTCCTTATCAGAGGCCAACATCAGACTTAATCCATTGAGCAATACTTGTGATTAGTACACAAATAGATGGGTGGAAGTGCAGAGGGTTATTAACATTTGAGAAATTAGAAAACCTTATAATCAAAACATTATTTTACAAATTGATTTAAATACAGAAGAGGAATATGTTCAGGCAGGTCTTCTGTTTCAAACATTTTATTTCCCTTTGAAACATAAAAAAAGACGAAGCAAAAGAAGACGACAGACATGTCAGTGGCTGAATGGGTGGGTGGGTCTTCCTGTGAAACAAATCATACTTTTCATTGTTTTATGAAAGTCTTGTTTCAAGCATGCCTATAATTACTATTTGTTGCAATGGAACACCAGACTGCCATGCAGCACAGTTTTACAAGGATTTGCTAGTTTTCTGAGTGTGCAAATCTCTTTTGGGGACACAAATTGCAATGTGGGTCCCTTCCTCAGCATGCACACGTGGGCTGGGAGAGCTGATAAAAAAAAAAACTTTGTAGAGGATGGTCAGGAAGGTTCTTTGTTGTAATAGTCTGAGTTGCTATTTGAAGATATATAGTAATCATCAGTATAGGCTGAGATAACCATGTAAATCCTATGGCCAAAGTTAGCTCTGCCCCAGAAGCTGTTACTACAAGGACACACAAACTAACCCAGATTATGGCCTGGCTTTGTCAGTCTTGATGTTTTATATAACTTTCTGTTAATGCCTTGCTTGGGTACCTGCTATGTCAAACTAAACGTAATTCTTTTACGAACCATTCCACCAAAGGTGCCCAGCCACTGCGTTGGCAGAGAGCACCGAGCTGGGTGCTGAAGAGTCTTACACAGCGCTGCAGGAAAGTCCGCTAACTTAGCAATGGGATCTACAACTGCCACTGACCTTGAAGCGGCGAAAGATATCACACAGCACCTGCTTATGACAGCACTTCAGATCTCTCATATTTGGGAGTTGGTGCTTTATTCTGCAAAAGCCTCCCACCACCAGAGATTTTGAGTTCTAAGGCTTCTCTGGAGTTCAAGGCTCTTTCTTTCAAAACAATAGGAGACAATATTGTTTCTTGCAAAATATGTTGGGAAGAGAAAGCAGTAGCACCACTCTTTGCCTTTCTTTCAATAACTAAGACAGAAAAAAAGTTCAGTTATTCCTGGGCTTGCAGCCTTACTAAGGAAAAAGCAGGGGGCCACTCTGACGTCTTCTGCTGAAGCTGGACCACGGTGCATCTGGAGCAACGGGTTGAAAATGAGCCAAAAATGCAGAGCATGATTTTGCAGCTCCAAGAGCAGGGCATTCAGCTGAGAGGGAGAAAGTTTTAGGCTTCTCCCCTAGCTCCCTGGGTTATTTCTGGTATCTATTCACATGCTGCCTAATGTGAAATGCAGTCCTCAATACCTTGAGAGCAGTACCAGTGCCAACTCCAAGCTGCACATTCCAATCACTAAAACCCAAAAATGTTACTTTTTGCTTGGTCTCGTCCTGCCACCTGTGCTCTTCTTGAAGAAGACAAGGATGATGACGACAAGGATGTCTTTCCAATGATGGCCCCTTACTTCCAAGAAAGTCCCAGAAGTATCTGTTATGCTCTTTAGAACTGGGAGTCTAGTGAGTGAGCGTTGGTTTTACACCACTGGAGAGGGAGAACTCCTTACATTTCCTCTTGAACCCCTACACTTCTTCCACTACCTGCCTCTAGTCATGTCTACATTAGCGTTGTCTTTGATAACCTGTTTTTCCACGGACACATTAGTCTAAGCTGGGCTAAAAGTTCTGTTACCAGTATTGCACTACACAGTTTAACAAACTGCTTCTGCCCCTTTTGTGATCGCAGCATATACATACGCACTTTGACAAAGCCAACATCTGACTCTGTCAACTTTTTCTCTCAGCTGATGACAAAATTAATGGGAAAAGGGAAATAAAGATGAGAGATACTGTTCAACAAGCAAATATAGATTATAAACTCATTAGAGTCAGAAGATAAAGTTTATCAATAGAAAAACTAGAAGAAAAAGAAAACTATCTGCATAAACAGAAAACCTATAGAAGAAAGATGAAAACCTTGAAATTTGTCTAATCCATTATTTGCAAATTGATTTTTTATGCATCTGAACAAAAATGTCCTGATTCTCGAGGTGCTCATTATGCATAATTCCTTTCACTGGGGCCTCAGTGTTTCTAAGAAATCAGGACACCTACTCACATGTCTAAACACTGGGTCAGTTTATGCCAGTAAATGCCATAACAGTGAATCGGCATCTCTTCTAAGAAACAGTATTGCTAGTTACCTCATGCACTGAAGGAAACCTTATGTTAAAACTGGCCTTCAGATTAGAACATTAGTTATCTACAAGCTCAAAAGTATCTATCCATACGTTATTTTCCTGTCTTCATACAAAATGGTCCAACAAAAGTAATTCTTTATCCACATATGAATGCAATTATTTACACAGGAGGAACACAAAGTCTGCTACCAAAAGACCTTCTTTACTTTCCAGAAGTCCTCATTTTCTCAAGAACAAAACAAATCCCTTTGTGCTTATTTTTTTTTGGCAAGAAATAAACACAAAGACTACAAAATAGCAGTATTCTCCAAAGACATAATGAAGTCATACATGTCATTAACGTTTAGTCAATCTGCTCGAAATCCTCTAAGGCAAATACATTCAAGGTTAAAGCAGTCAGATCTGCTCTTCTACTGATTGTGTGACTTTACCTCCTCTGAGAAATGTAGATTTGACCTTCAAATTCTGCAAGTAACTAGGAATTTCAAATCAAGCATATGTAGCTAGTTTTTGACACCAAGAAATCTCTTCCACCTTTTCAGTGAAATAGCTGGGTAGAATGAAACAGAACCCCAATCTTGCTTTTGTGTTTTCCAAACAGCACTCTTCAGTTGTTTAAGCAGCTTTTAAAGCACCTTACCTCAGTGTTTATCCATCTTTCTCCCGTAATTCTGGAGCTGCTGACTTAGTAAATCTGGCTTTTCAATATTTCTGGGCTAGAAATATACTATACTGTATCATACATTTTAGTTCTTACACTGACCCTAATTTGTTTCAACCTTAATAATCAGACTACAACAACTGTGCAAATTAAAAAAGTCAGACTAGTGTACACAGTTCAATTTTCAAAATGAACAGGAAAAAAAAAAGGACAAAATATGAAAGCTGTAAAGCTAATGGAAATGTGTGAACTGTAACAATGTAGACTACTATTACGGAGTCCTGATTTCACCAAATCATTGTAAACACACTTCATGTTTTCAAGAAAGGCTTTTGGTTGAATAGTGGACTTTGAGACTCAGGGAATTCTGGCTTCAGCTCCTAATCCTACTATAGAATGCTTTTGTCTTATTCAACAAATGATCAGTTTCTCTGAGATAGTTTTTGCCGAAGTAGAACAGGGAGCATAAAAATTTCCTTCCTCACGTAAATGTTCTCCTGTTGGAGAAAAGTTTTTGGCATGAACATGCTAAGTGTTTAGATGAAAAGCAGACAGGTAAATTGTCCTCGGTTACAGAGAGGCATAGAATAAGTTTGAACAACCAGATCTTTAATAGCTTACCAATTCCCGTGTTACTGAGAATAAAACAAAATCTTTAAAAGTACACATATACGGTTACCTAAGTATTTTTGCAGTGCAAGAGTAGTAGATTAAGACAAACTACTGATCTCAGAGGGCTCAAGATCGTTCCTAAAGTTCAAGGGAAAACTGCAAAGAAAGTTAAGTATTCCTGCCATATTTCTAAAAGCACAGTTAAAAAATGTTTGAACTTCTTCCTAGCTTTTAAATAGTTTTGTTCGCAACACAAATTAGCATTGTTTGCTCTTAATGATTTTCTCTCGGAGGATCTACTCTCTGCATCCTGCCAACAGTTTCTGGCAAAGCTCAGCGAGGCCACAGAGCAATCTTTCTTTCCATTTGTGGAGGCTGGCCAGAAGAGGCCAAACAGGAGTTAAGACTTGATTTAAAAAAGTCTCCGTTTCCATACAGCTCCCTGTTTAGCTCCTTTGGCTAGTTACCACCATAAATTATATCAGCATTATGCTCTGGGGTGGGCAACGTGGAGGAATGGGAGTGGAGAAGGTTCATTATGTGTTTTACCTGGTAAATACATGAAGAAGGATTTTAAGTGCAGGACTAGAAGTGAATTAATTTGTCATGCTCAGAAAGTGAAAGGCCACTTTTCTTCAATTCCAGCAAATACAAAAACCCTCTAAAACTCTCTGCCCTTCTAAAACTATTCAAGTAATAGATGACTTTGTAAGGGTTCCTGGACCTCCCTTAGACCAGAATAATTTTCAAGAATAATGATTCATCTGAATTAATTAAACCTCACATTATCACTGTAAATTAGCTACCTTTCTTATCACATTATGTTTTCAAAATTTCATACCTTCAAACCTTTGCATCACTTCCCAGCAGAAGGCAGGCTCTCTCATAATGTGAATTTACTGACAGAAATCATGGGCAGAATGATAGCAGTTTTCAGCAGATATAATGCTGTTAAATTTTAAGGGTTCAGACTGAAATTTTCTGAGCCAGCTCCCTGACTCTGGCTGGTATGTATGTTTTGATACCAAATCCAGCAAATGTGGTACAAGTCTGTTCTGAGATGAAATTAGGCCAAGATACACAGTAAGAAATTCAAAGAATAGCAAAATTGTGTTGTAAATGATGACTTCAAAAATCTCCAGTATCAGATATTTGGTGATGAAAGGGACACAAATCATGTCATGGTTTTGACACTTGGCGGCCTCACACAAAGCTGGGCATGTTAAAAGCTTAGCAAAAAAAAAAAAATTGTGCGCATATCTTCCTAAATTATTATTACTTAGGAAGTTAAAATTTCTAAGGATTTCCTCCCAAGCACGACCTGAGGTGTAGAAGTTTCCACTCCAAAGACTATTACAGAAATTATGTTTCTGCAGGACTGAGGAAAGAGCCTTTTACACACTGGAAGTTGGAGAAGAGTCAGCAGTAGGATCAGTGATCCCTCCTAGGGATCTCTGTTGGAACCAATTTTATTCAACATCTTCACCAGTGACCCAGATAAATAAGATGGTGGTGAAACCTCCAAGTCTGAGGATGCTATTAAACTCTTTCAGGTCGTCAAGTGCTGCCCTGATAATGACGAACTACATTAACTCTTTACAGAAGTGGTCAAAAAGGTGACAGAAGAGCTTCAATGTAGACAAATGTAAGGTGACTAATCTAGGGAAAAATAATCTAAACCATGCCTGCACAGTGCTGAACTCAGACCTTGTAGTTACAAATCAGAAAAGAGATCCTGGAGTTGGCACTATCAGTCCTGATGCAGCTCAATGAGCAGGACAAGTCAAGGAAGCCAAGAAGCTGCTGGGCATCATCAGGAATGGCATTAACAACATGACACTGGGAGCCTTCCTGCCTCTACGTGAAACACTGGTGCACCCACATTTAGGGTACCGAGTGCAGTTCTGGTTTTTACAACTCAAGGAAAAAGTGGAGATACAAAGGGTACAGAAAAGGACAATTAGAATTATGAAGGAGAGGGACAAACTGCTTTACAAAAATGATGAAATTCTTCTGTAGCCTAGAATCTGAGTCTGCAGAGACTACGAGTGAATGAGAACAGGAAACTAGGAATAAGAGAAGGAGGCGAAGGGAAGCAGATTTCGGTAACAAGTAACATAAGTGGCAGGAATGCACAAGGCGGACGAATTGGGCAAGAATTAGGATGGTAAGATGAAAAATATAGTAGCAGTTGGGTTGAAAGAGAAGAGGTGGGAGTGACAGGCACAAGCAGGGGCTGGGTTGAAGAATGCCAGGAAAATCTGGAAAGAGGAACAGGGAGAAATACCCAAGCTGCAATAGGAGAGTTCCTACAAATACAACATTTCTTTCTTGAGTCTGAAATAAAACTTGAAATTCCAGAACCTCAGCACTGGGAAAGTTTCTCACTAGTGGCTGGTCAGAAAAGAGAACCATAAACTGTTGCTTCTGCTGATATTTCTTTGCCTTAGTGGCAGGGGACACCATATACCCAAACATACCAAATCAGCTGCTAACATATGGTCTCAACAGAAACTTACCTTTTCAATCTTTTTGTATCACTCCAGGTGAATTAAATTGCCTGTAGTAACACACTAAAACGGAATTTCTCTGACATTTCTTGATTCCCTCCACAGCAGGTTTGAGAGTACCAAAACCAACAAAAAAAACCAATGCCAGTTCCAGTATTTCCTAAGTTTAAGTACCAAAATTTTAATCTTGCAAGTCTTGTAAGAGTTTTGCTGTGTTCTGGCATGACAATACATATGAAGATGGGTAGTGGGCTGGCAGAAGGTTGGTAGGTGGAAAGGAAGGGAGGAGTAAGGCTTAACAATGAGACATATTTCTGAAGTTTTATAGGGCTATTTCTGTGACATTTCAATGAATCATTTTCCAACATCAATAAAACTTACAAAATACTCAAGCCTGTTTATAAGCTGTTGCAATAATGGATAATAAACTAACAAGGGATTCCTTACATCCCTAACAGGGAGTTGTCTAACTCCACATATGCTACTCAGTATACTGTCTTCATGGAAATACAATAGCTTTTGTTCCATTTAAAAAAATTCAAAAATTGACTTAAAAAAAGCCCAAACCTCTTTTTGAAAGTATCTCCTTTTTCCAGTTCAAACACTAGTATCATTTGTGGTAAGCACTCCTTTACCCCTGTAGAAAAGTGGGAAGCTCTGTATAATTCTGATAAGATCAGTTTTACAAAAGAGTATGTCTAAACACTGCTTACATGAAAGATTTCAGTTTACAGGAAAGAAAGGGAAATCCCCTCTGAAGAAATTGCACAAGGTGTACCACTTACAAGGTACAACGTTAAGACATAAGGATATTTTGGTTTCTGATGACCATGAGAACCGCAAGGACAAGACTTCAATAGGTTGCATTCTGCATATGTAACTGGTGTCAGGAGGCAAAAAACTCTCTACAGCCACCTTATGCAGGCAGGTATTTTTAACATTGGTATGAAAAGAAATGGGCACTGAAAAGAGAAGGAATACTTGTAAATATAAAATACAAAACACCAGGCATAACATTACAGAGTCAATCACTTTTTCCCTCACCAGAAAAATAGAAAACAGATTTACTCTGATGAAAACTGTGACAAATCTAGTTCTATGAGCTGCTCATGTGCTCTTTAATAAAAAATATTCCTAAATAGAAAATAATACTTTTACTATAACATATACAGCTGAGAATGTTACTGAAAGCAAAATCAAAAAAGTGTGGAAATTAAAAATGTTGAACTATGTAAATATATTTGTGGTTTCTCTACACATTTAGAATTTACCCTTTTGGCCTCATGTCTAAATAAAGAAAAGTCTTTATTCAAGATATTATCAAACTAAAAATCTTCTAAGTTGATTAGGCACATGCAAATATAATTCCATTCATAGTTATTCATATCTGTAGTTTTGACTTGAATAATAAAACATTTCATAACAGCAAGTGTGATTAAATACTTCCACCTTGAAGTGCTGGAATTGTGCAACATTCTTCTGAAACATCTTGCTAGAATACTCCTTGACACCACTTCTGTCTTGTCCTTTGTTTTAAAAACTTGCAATTAAAAAAGGTATTCATATAAATCTTCTTCCAGTCTTAAGTGCCCTGTACGTTCACTTAGAAAGACATTATCCACCTCAAGTAGCCAACACAAACTGCTTTCTGTACATATCTCTCCCAAAATTATGATTCATTCTACTGCCTATCTTTGTATTTTGTGTTACATTATTGTAAGTCTTGGAAAGCAAAGAAAAGAGTAAGAAATATGACATTATATCAAGAATATTTGTTAACGAGATGTCTGACGTATTTCATTGCATTGTTGACAGCATTTCTACATAACATAAAACTCTAAGGCAGCAAGAGAAATCTATTCTGTTGCTACAAAGAGAACTACAAAGTCAATTAACTTCTTCCTGTGATTTTAATGACTACTCATCTAAAGTTCAGTCATGTAAAACATCAAATAAATCTTAATAATATCTGCACTGTATTCACTACTACATGGGAGTCCTCCAGTCTGCTGTTCCCATTACCATCTAAATATTTCACAATCATTTTGAATAGATGAATGGGAAGAGCTATCTAACTTTGACAAGGCTACCATCTCCTATGAGGATAGCTTAAGATCTGTTTAAGTGTTGATGTTCTAAATGCCTTAGACATAACTTCATGCATCAGTAGTTTTGCAATTATCCTCTCAGGTTTTGTTTTGTCTTTTTCATATTAAAAGCTTCTACGTAAGCTTAAATTTTTTTATTAAGTCAGTAATTTAACTTCTAGCCTTATTTTCTGCCTCATTTTAGCTTATTCTGCTTATTTTAGCCTTATTTTACATTTCTTATTTATGTTTTCAGAAAAAAAATATTTGGGTTGTTCTTCCTGTAATGCATATTGTCTCCCTCTTTTTTGCACTGAGATATATAAAAAAAAAAAAAAGCACAACAACATTAGACTACTTTAACATGATGTAAAAGAAACTCACTGATTTTACCATTTTACTTGCAGAAGCTGAATTTGGGAGATCAGTACTTGTCCACAAATTCTCAAAGAAGTTATGAAAAGAGAGAAAGCTAAAGAATCTCTACTACAATTTATGTTTTTTTCTCTTAAAAACCAAGTGCATTTGACCTTTGAACTTGAAGCTAAATGAATTTTTCATATTTGTTTTACAAATGTTGAATTGTTTTATCTGCATCTTCTGAAGGATCACAGTGGAGCACATGAAGACTTACATGTCCACTTTTACAAAATATTTTAAAAACATCACTCCG
>NW_010529516.1:59304-71842 GCF_000687285.1 Phaethon lepturus | reverse complement strand
CTTTCCTGAAGATAAACTGTCATATGTGCATTACAAAACAGTCCGTTAATTACACAGTTTCATACTTTTAAAAAAACCAACACTTGTTGTGCCTGTGTTATTGGTAGCACAAGATAGCTGCAGAGCAATAAATAGATCAGTCTAACATTTCATTCTATCATCATGACTCAGTGTGTGGTTCATTGTCTCATTCACTGGAGCCATCAAAACCAGAGTTACAAGAAAGAGCCATTTCCTCCCAGGCTTTTCCATGCCATTGGGCTGTATTCCTGACGCTGCACTGACTGGTGGGGTGACCTTCAGAAAATCACTTTCCCTTTCAGTGTCTGAATTTCCTCATTCGAGATGCTTTTGTTGGTAAAACACTTCAAGACCTAGTGATTAAAAACAAGGCATATATGCAGCAGAAATTAAGTAAAAGCCGGTTATCACGTACTTACAGTGCACAGGCCTGTAAAGTTATCAGCACACCCACCAAGTCTTGACACAATGATACCCACGATAATGAGTATTGCTATCGTTAACACATGAATATCCAAGAAGCTATTTTCTCTAGAGATGCTGACAAATACCAGATTAAAGGGAGGAAATTCAACATCGGGTAAAGAAGGATACTAAAAGCAATGGACTTCTGCAAGTTCATTCATCATCTGCTACGTGCTCTCACTCAATCTGCTGACAAGGAACTGATTGTGCTAGTTCTTCTCCAGTTTCCACCCTTTTAAAGAAACTCAAAAATATATTCAATATATTTATTGGAGTTGTATGCCAAATCAGAAGAAAAAAATACAAACAGTAGCAGTGAAAGCCAATAACCAAGTAATGGGGTTTATTGCTGGTTCTCACCCTAAAAAGTCCATCAGTGCATGGAACTCCATAGTGGCAACAGTCACGGACAACAGTACAAGAGAGAGCAGACGAGCAGTTACTCACGCTGTTGCCACCAAGGGAAGATACTACAGATGCCCTCCATTACGCCCCTAGAGAAGATGACCTGTCTGCATTAAAATATATTCTGCAGTGCTAATACTTTCTGTACAGTAAAATGACAAAACTGCTGCTAGAAAAAGGGACTGCGGGATATTTAAACGTATCAAAGAGAGCTCATATTACAAAAGACTCAGAAAGGATGTGAAACCACACTTCCAAGTACTTATGAAATAAAGCATGCTTAATGAAACTTCTGCTGAAAATGAGTAAATAGCACATGATTACGTTTTGCTTCTCTATTTTAATATAAACTCTTCAATCGAACGAGTTAACTTCAATTGAGAAATTAGAACCCTTAGTGTTCTGCCCTACAATTTCTTACAGGATACTTTTGCGTGGTTAATTTAGATTTGGACCTTCCATTCAACATCTTCTGGTTTTGGAATATTATTTCAAAATAGGACTTAAAGTGTGTAATACTAATTACAAAATCATTGCCCTCTCCTCCCCCAACCATTACATAGTAATACAAAAAATTATTAGAGGCCATCCATAGAGCACCCCAAAGCAAGAACCAGTCTTGTTGCAAAGGAATCGTTTGGGACTCAGAAGATCTGGGCGTTATCACACATAACCTTTGGGATTTTGCTTTACAGAAACTAGGAACAGCACTGATTTTCTCACTGTCTGTTCTGCATCTAGACTGTAATCTGTTCTGAGCAGGGATTATGTCTTATTATGCGTATGTGTAGCACCCGGTCTGATGGGATACACATCTTAATTGAGATGAATAGAATTTACTCCTGTGAAAATCATGAACGCATACATAAATATGAACAATACAGCTATGGGAACAAATTGATGGGTGGGGAGGAACTTGAAAATACACTCAATAGGAACAACAAAGCAATCACTCAAGAAAACCCTCCAAACAATACTGAAGATTTGCCTAATAACTACGCAGACTGCAAAATACAGGTGGGTGGCCTTAGCTTCTACGAAGTGGAAATACAAATACGCACATGAACAGTGCACTACGCAGCACTAGTAACATTGCTCACAGCACTTCCACAGCACAAACGCACGCAGTATTTGCAGGTTTCACAGTAGAAATCAAGATATTGAATTATTTTCCCTTGTTTTTAACTTATAAGTTACTTCCAATTTTTTAAAAGTACAATGTTGTTTTTTCTCCTTTGAACCCTCCACCAGTTCTCTTATTGCAGCAAACACCTACAAATGTCAGTTAAAGGTTCATTTCTTCCTGCTGATTTCCTGTAAAACTCGTGACTCAGCATGTCATCTGAACCTGTGACTCCTTGTACTGGGAGGACATCGAACACTTTTGCAACCGTGCTCCAGCTGGACACTTTCTACCTCCTTTTCTGTGAGCAATGCAGAAGTCATCACTGAACTGGGGGTGATCATTACCCTGTTACTAAATTCAGCCCTGCACGTATGAATGCATGCACACACACCTTGCAAACTGTGCTAGAACTATTGGTCATCTATTCACGACAGATAAAAATATTTTTTTTCTCTGTTCACCAGAGAAGAATGGTTTTTTTTGTCTCTCAATAGTTCTGATGTTAACTAGAGTCTTGAGTAATTCCCTTGCATCACTGTCCTCCAATAATTCTTTTTGAATGAGATCTACTTTTAAAAAAGTAGCTGTCTTTTCAAATGCAACCCAGAATCATTCATGTATTAATTTTTAGGTATTTACTGGCAATATTTGTAAGACTCTCATTTTCACATATTTATGAGGAACTCCTTCAGTCTGAATATCTGGCCATTTAGCATCATTGACTTAGGACTAAAATAATTACGCCCTTAAAAAAAACCTTCTCACATGACTTCTTCCTATTTGGTCTTTGAATTTCTGTAAAGGTTTGGCTTCTGGGTTTTCAGAGTATCTTTTGTTTCCTAATGTAACTATCTTGGTTTCTGGAAGCTACTTACAAAATTTTGGGGTTTTATTTGAGGACGTATGCAAAATACATACTTTAATTTTTGTGTTTAATATTGAATTACTCTAAGGTCCTGCATTTAAAATTAAGAGTGCTTCACTCTGCAGGTTTAAACAGAATCTACTTGAATACTGTAGAGCATATCTCTATCTGAAATAAGGAGTAAATTGTACTCTCTAATTTGTTTTCTTGGCATGATTCATCACTTTATGCGCCTCTCTCCTGTCATTTCATTTCCAGTCTAGATTTCTTCATACAAGAAAGTTTTTTTGTGCCTTTAATAGTTTTTCCTGTCTCTCTCTGAACTTTACTTTAACTGCCTTCTCTTTGAAGATAAGATCCCTGCAGATGAATACAGCATTCATGGTAAGGATACATAATTTGTATATAATCTCTCAGGCTTCTCTCGCCATTTTTAATATGATCCTTTTCCTCTTGCTCTACTGGGCTGGGGATGCAGAAGAGCAAGCACTCGTTGTTTTGGGCCATTCTTGTCCATTTGTTATTAACAAAACAAGGCAACAGGTAGCTGGAGAGGTTTAGGCTGAAGTGATCTCTGCTTCTAAAGAGCTTGGGAGGAAAAGCCTGTAATCAAGAAGGCTTTATATAAGGCAGCTAGTGTGTTTCTGGGATCAGTTCTTGGGAAAGTCAGAGCTCTCCTCCACAGAGTTATTCTAAAGAACACAAGTGCAGAAGGACAAAGCCATCTGATTGTAACTTCTACTTGACCTCATGAGCCAAATCTGTGTTTTGAAGTGTATTTTATACTGACTTATCAAAGAAAACCTCTTACAGTGAAGAACTTAGTTTCTCCTTCTGAAATGCCTTGATTTTCTATACCAAGTCCTTTGGAAGAGGAGACCGCTGGCTGCCAAGCAGATGCACCTCATTCCACTTCTTGTGCTTGTGCCAGGCTGTGGGACCCAGGCTGACGCTTCCCAGCTCTCCTTTGGGCAGACAAAAGGTGTTGAGTCTAATCACATGTATACATGCTTGAAGTTCTCTTTTCTGTAGGCATTACCCCTAAACTTATCTGTGTTAGCTTGAAATCATCTAAGGTAATGCTTACTACAGTTCATACAGTTTTTCTACTCTAGTCTAAATTAATTATTGCTTTTAAATTTACTCAATAAAATAAGTTATTGTGTTACAACCTTTTTTCTGAGTGGACCCCTAAGTCACCTCAAATTGACAAAATGTGTTACTTATTCCTGTTCTTTTTTTTATCCCCTCCTGGTCCATATTTAATTGGTTTTTGAAATAAAAGGCTTCTCATGTGCCATAAAAAGGGACTTAATTTTTCCAAATCTGATAAAGACATTATTATCCTCAACAATTTCAGATTTTGTGCCACAGGTCAGGAGACCAGACTAATTCCGCAGTTCAATAGTACTCTATTGAAATTACTCTCATGCTTAGAAAATTCAACAATGTTAACTTGTTCACCACCTGAACAGAAATACTTTAAAGGCTTTCTGAAAGCTTTACGGGTTCTGGCACTCTAATTCTGAAAATTATGTCTCTGTTCATTAGGGAGAAGTTTCATTTGCACAGCTTTACTCCTGGCGAGCAGGCATTTTCACTAGAGCTCCTTATGGCCATGCAGAAAGAACTCTCCGGATATATGTTCTGCTTTGAGGTGTGTATAGAGACAGACCGACAGGGAAAATAAGGAAAATACAGCTGGGAAAGGAAGATTTGGAAGAAAAATTATTAGCCTGTGACAGAAGTGGATTCAATTCCCTTTTCTGACACACTTTCTGAAAGCTCCTGTACAAATCACTTCAACCCAGATCCACAAAGAGAATGATATGCCTAGCTTTCACTGGAACCCCTGAGAGTTAAGTCCCCAAAAATATTTTTGTGGAAGTAAATCTTGTTTTACTGTGTCTCCAGTATCCACCTGCAAAACAGGCATTACTGCAAAACAGCATTTCTTCCAAAGCAGTTCACATATTCCCCATTAGTATTCACAGTATACAAGAATTTAAAGACAGTACTGTGTGGGATATCACACAAATAGACAGGAGAAAAAGAGACCTAGAAAAATACATTTCAGTCTCAAAGCTGTACTTGACTTTAAAATAAACAGTCCCAGTGTCTCTGCAGTCACAGATTCTCTGACACACGCTGCTACCCTAGGAAGATTCCAGAATAGCAAAAACCTTAGTGGCTCTGCTAGCACGGGAAAGATAACCAGCAAAGGTATAGCAACCTACCCTTCCTTTCAAAAATTAATAGAAAGGGGAAACATTTCTACATTTGAAACAGAATCGAAGATTTTCTGCCAAAATATTGTTGTCATTAAGTTTCATGCATTTGATTTATTGCCACTTCCTGCTGTTCCTACTTAAACTCTCCTTTCCAGCAGGCATGTAATCAAAATCACATGAAGTGTTCCAACAGCTTGTTTGTCATGGCTATTTATAGTAAATATTTACTGATAGATACTTGAAGAGAAAAATAAAGTCCTACACATGACAATTATTTGGAAAATACTGATCAAATTCAGTTGGATCAACACTTCAGTATAGGATCTGAGATTCAAGGCAAAACTAAATTGAGTCACATCGTGCTTATTCTTAGCACCTATTTCATATTGCCTCACTGTGAATGTACAGTGTAGTTGCATCTACAGAGATGTGAAGCTAAGAGAGACATTTTTGCTGCATTGAGTTACCTCATTAGGTATGAAAAAAGTTTTCTCTATATGAACTCTTACATTGGTGAGAGCAGTTGTCATTTGCTCAACTTATTTACAATCCATTCTAACAGACAGTGTGAAATGGGTCTTAGGTTCAATGACAGCAGAAGTTTTTGAAAAGCCATACTTTGGAGTTTGGAGAGTTTGCAAATTCCATGTCCTGCTAGAACATAAAAAGTGTGTGTTATTCAAAAGTTCAGTAACATAGGATGGAAATTACCGTGTATGGTGTTAGTCTGCTGAACAGCTGGAATTTTAAGGCTGCAAGATTGTAAATTAAAGAGAGTACCCAAGCAATTTTTCAAAGAAACACATTAATGCAGCAAGCTTGTGACAGTGCCAAAGCCCCTTATTTTAGGGCTTTTTCATGGTTAAATTGTCAACTGAATGTATTTCATGCTGTGTCAATGCACTAGAGCTGTGATGAAGCTGATGATCTAAGAAGACATCACAACAGACTGCCTAAGTGGCAGGCAGCATGAGTACACATCCCTCCACGAATGAAGCTAACGAGCGTTTCATGTATTAGATACACTAATGGGAGGGTAAGGGATACCAGTACAAAGAGCTCAAAAGAAACAAATAACGCTGCCTGAATCCACTTCATTAAAAAGAAATGGTGCAACTCTATGGTTAACCTGTTACTCTGGTAACAGTCAGTATAAAGGATCCAAAAACGAGTCATAGATGCAAAGGTGCGTGTAAACTGGTGAGCAGCTGTGTTGGTGAATCAACAAATTACGGGCAACAGAAAAGCCCGTCTGTGAGCCCTGATGCATAAGGTATACGCTGCTATTCTGACACAATTACAAGCAAAATAAACCACAGACAGCACAAACTGGGTAGTGAGAAAAAATACATCCTGATAATCCAAACCAAAAGATTTTCCATGAAAAGGGCATGGTCCTAAGAGATTCTGAGATCTTTAGCTTGGCTTTGTTACTTGTGAACGCACAGCCTGCATAACAGGGAGACAAAGGCAGAATAAACCTCCTTATATCAATGACCTTTGCTCAGCAGCAGCACTTTAGTTTTCCCAGGGTTGAAAATAAGGTAGCTTTAACACAGCCAGCTGGCAATATCATCCACGCATTACTTCACGGGAGATGCTGAACTTTCAGGTTCTTCTGAGTCGAGAGAGACACGTCTGTATTTCACCAGCATACTGATGAGTCTCCTTTCTAAATTCTGAAGTGGTGGCTCTACAAGGCATCATATTAAACTACCTGGGAGGCAGAATATGGCCTTAAGGGCTGCTGCATTTCAAAACAGTTGATGATGACATACAGTTGTCTGCCAGTACCTGTTAAGCCGTTTCTCAGAAGTGCAGCGAAGAGCAAGAAGAATAGCCTCCAACATATCAGCAATGTCCCTCATTCACCAAAGCAATAAACCACAATCAAACGTTCTTTTAGACATTCAGCAGAAATGTGATGATGAGGCAACCTAGATCTGGGAGTGAAGAAATTAATGCACAACCAACGCACCCAGTACAAAACACAGAGGAAAGCCAAACTTGGCCCAGAACCTTTCCAAATGCCATTAACAGGCAAATTCAAACTATTCTCTACTCAGTTTTTTCCAAATGGATGAAACCTTGGTATTACCGAAGTCAAAAGCAAAACTCTCCATTTAACAGTGCCTTAATTCATCTGCAGGAAATTAACTGTCAGGCTTTCAAGCATTTTTCCTCTTGGGCAATACCTGAAACATTCATCAACTGTGCAGCAGGATCCCAGCATCTCTGTTTAGTTTTCTTCTTGGTAGATAAAGACTGGAGCAGCTTCCATGTTGCTGCATTTATCTACATTTTGAAAAACAGAATAATAGTCTTTCTGCTTCCCCTATCAGGATGGCCTTTTTCCAGTCTGAGCTCTTCATGTTTCCTCATCTGCAGCTGTTAGTCAGAGAGAAGCTGCTTTGGATCGTTTGAGTATTCTACCACTTTCTGCTTAAGAAACATGATTCTAGGAACAGACAAGTCAGCTGTCAAGAGATTATTTCACAGATGCACTTGGCATCATGTGAAGCCATTTTCAGCTGGCAATAGCTTGGATAAACATGTAATTCCACCACAGAAAAAAACAGGCTTAGGAAAAAGTGATGATGAAGTCAAGAGTAAGCAACATGCACTGCTGAACTCTTTCTTGATGTTCAGCATGCCCTTCCAGAACTCAATGCGTATCTCACTTCGGTTTAGCCCTAGAAGTCCGTACTCCTTTTATGAGGCACGAAGCACAGAGGCAGAAGGAGACTTAACAGAGACCAAGGCAGGGAATTGCGTAAGGGCATCAACAACATAGGCAAGTGGCACAGCAAAGTATGTAGGTTTAGTGCCTTGTTTCACCTATCAAACTCCATATTTTATAGGGCAATAAAAATATCTCCTTGATTACACATAGGTGGACATTCAGCTTTGCTGCTTATGTCAGGAATACGCTTATGCTCCAATTTCCGTTGTGTTAACGAGACTCACAAGCCTAGTTATTGTAGAGAACACGGAGTATTTGATGTTGAATGGTCTATTATTTTGCCAACCGCAGTCTACAGAACAGATGAAGTTTGATTACAGACAGGCAACATTTCTCACAAGGATGTTTTATGAGCTGAAATATTTTTTAATCACTCTCTGTAGCTGGAGGAGAATAAGCGCGTTTATTATTTGCTTCTTTACAGGTTTATTTGTATTCAAGCAGTATCCAAACTGTGCAAGGTGTTTTACCTGGAATTTTTACTTGTGTTCCTCCAGAAGAGTTCCCAATCAAAGAAAACACAAAGAAGAAAGATCCAGCTTTTAGAAAATTCAGTTAAGCACTTTTGCTTCAGGTAAGAGGCTTATTCACAGTGCTGTAAGAAGAGACTGAAAATGCACACTACACTGTGTGGATACTGAATCAATAGCTAATCCTATATAAATGCACCAAAGTGAATATTCCAGAACTAACAAGCAATGTGCATTTTCTCTTGCACATCACATTCCATCAAGTATTTGTACTGTAAGCTGTTTCGAGCAGGAACCTGTCATTGTGAATTAGTCCATATGTACTATGTACATTAGGGACCGCATTTAAGACTTTTTCTTCTTTTTAATGTTCCAAATTTGATTTTACAGTTCTACTATGAATTAGGGGCTAAGGAAAAGAAAGTAAGATCCCATTTTAAATAATGTTACTGATTACTTGGGTTTTACTCTGACTTTTTTTTTTTTGTGTGTGTGATTTATATTAATGTAAATGATAGGACTTTGGTGTTTGGGTATAATTTTTAAACAGGTGTTCACACCAAAACATCTCCGGTCTTCTCTAGCTAGACTACCTGCATAATACCTGGAAGAACTTTTAGAATCACATGTTCAGGACACATGCTGAACTACATCTTACATTCACAATTTCTACAGTCACTAAAGGGGTAAAAACATCTCTTAGATCAAAAGATTTTGTTGAATCAAATAGTT
This sequence comes from Phaethon lepturus, assembly GCF_000687285.1. Lineage (NCBI taxonomy): Eukaryota > Metazoa > Chordata > Aves > Phaethontiformes > Phaethontidae > Phaethon > Phaethon lepturus. The sequence continues at coordinate 62,784 of NW_010529516.1, read as the reverse complement.
GGGGACTATGGAAACAATAATTACTGGAAGGCCACATTTTGGTGAACTTTGGGCTATGTTTTTCTTTTTCTTAGAAAGTGAAGACAACATAAGTACAAGCTTCCTTATAACTCAAGAAGAGGAAGTTAAAATCTTCCAGATGCCCAAATTCATAACTAACTTGAAAACTGATCTTTGAGAACAAATAATAAAAGTCATTAAAACATCAACAAAATTTTTCATGCCCTTATTGTTCCTCCCATACTGCTGACCACAATGACTCCTTCAATACGCAGCTCTGAAGAAGCCAATCCAAAAGTATGTCTGAAATGCAATTTAAAAAAAGAAAAGAGGAACCAGACTGGGCACACATGTTTCAAAAAATCTGACCTTGAATGTAAGTTTTTTAAACAAAATCTGTTGTTTAATAGTTTTCACATGAGTTACTTCCATATCCAGAGCAGAAAACCCAACTAAAATGATCAAGCTACGATGGGCCTTTGCCCAGATATTTTCTTCTGAGATTGCTAAGAGGATAAAACAGCATGTACCAAATGCAAAGTTCTTTGATGTACAGGTAAATCCATGATTGCTTATCTTGTGAAATCAGCCTCTCGTATAAATGCGAGTCTCCATATGGACGTAGTTGCAGCAAATCAGACTCTGTTCTAATTTATGCAAAGAAAGGGTTCCCACTCCTGCAGCTTTAACCACACTCCCTTTACACTTTCCAATCCATTTCTTCTCAAGCAACTCCAGCATTCATATCTCCTTTGATACCGTTTGTTTGCCAGAATTGCAGCATTTAAGTTAAGATTCAAACCCAAACACTCCCCAAGGGAACTGAATACCCTTAATTTCTATGCATATATGTAGCTATGAATCCTTTATCTGAAAGGCTTTTGGCATTAAAAGAAGCATTTTTTAAGAAAGAGCTCAACTTTGAGTATATTTTACAATACTTAGAGCTATTGCAGAAGCAAGTATTTTGAACAATAGGTGTCTGCACACCTAGGAATTCGACAGCCAAACTTCAGGCAATTAGCAAGTACAGAATGCAACTTTGCTTTAAAAATCTCAAAATACTAATTTGGACAATTAATCTTAAATATAATGGTCTTTTTACATATATCTGGTTATGCTGTGTAAAGTACTTGTGAAGTTTTTGAATTCTGAAAGTTCCCTCAGTAGTTTTAGTACCATTTATAATACAAGTTCTGAAATGCTATTTGCTGTTGTGGTGCTTTGTGCATCCATGTCATTTAAGAATATTTTAAAATTAATATTTCTGTTTTCAAGGATTTGCAGGGTAAGGCTCCATTCATTAATGGCCTCTAGGTCAGTGGTTTTCCATCTGTGGTCTAAAAGACTGTAGGGTTTAAGAGAAGCAAACTAATCTTCATGAGACTTAGGTTTCTTTTCTAAGGGCCAACACCTTCATTGCGTGAAGCCTGCATTTGAAATTGGTAACTACTGCATTAGAAACAGACAAATCGCACCAGTATTAGCAGGACCAGGATCTATAGACCAGCCCTCCCGCAAACAAGCAGCTATTTATGAGATTCCAAGTGTCTTGGATTTTCCCTAATACTCTCTTCATTATTTAGTCCATAGTGTCTACTGGATTTACTAGCTCATCAAGCTGTCTTTGGAGGTGGGTCTAGACTTCTGCTTGTCAAAAAATTGTACTACCTTCTCTTTTTCTGCTTCCAAAACCGGGAAAAGATCTCTGTTCTTACAGCTCTCAGTTACTACTCTGAATTCGCCTTAAACTTACACCTGCATGTCTTTTCAGTCTGGCTTCAGTTAGAAAAGTTGAAAACCATTGTTCTAGTAAACCCTGTTAATCTCATGATCCTTCTCATCCAGCACAAACAAAACTCGTGACAGCAATTCAGCCCACAAATTCAGAAGCTATGAATTGCTACACAAGAGGGCTGGAGCACCTCTCCTATGAAGACAAGCTGACGGAGTTGGGGTTGTTCAGCCTGGAGAAGACAAGGCTCCAGGGAGACTTCATTGCAGCCTTTCAACACTTAAGGTGGCTCTACAAGAAAGCTGGAGGGGGACTTTTTACAAGGGCAGGTAGTGACAGGACAAGGGGTAATGGCTTTAAACTGAAAGAGGGTAGATTTAGACTAGATATAAGGAAGAAATTCTTCACTATGAAGGTGGTGAGGCAGTAGTATAGGTGTCTCAGAGAAGCTGCATATGCCGCATCCCTTGAAGTGTCAAGGCCAGGCTGGATGAGGCTTTGGGCAACTTGGTCTAGTGGAAGGTGTCCCTGCCCATGGCAGGGGGGTTGGAACTGGATAAGGTCTCTTCCAATGCAAATCATTCTATGATTCTATGAGAAGCCATTTGCTACAGATGAAACTTGCTTTCTCTTTCTGGCCTCACCAGACCTCACCATTCCCAAGAGGTACATGATTTCTGCCACTTAGAATATATTCTGTTAAGGTATGAGGGCATCAAGCAGAATTCTCCAGTATTTCTGTTGTTCTGCCAATACTGTTGGTGCAAATATTTGGATGGAATAGTTGCGTAGACGAACAAACTGAGATAGGGCTAAATAATATTCTATACTGTTAAAATATGGATAAATGCTGACCTGTAACCTTTCCAAAGTTTGATGCTAGACTCTTGCAAGTGCTAGAAGAGGATCAACCCTAGAATACACCATCACAGAGGATAACTATATTCTGTATCAGCCCCAAGACTTTGCTTCTCCTGTGGATACTCAGGTTTTTCTGCCACTTTTCTGCTGTACCTGTGAAGAAGAAGCTAAAACATCCTGTTGTATATAATGCAATAATATAGTAGCAATTTAATCAAAGAAGATTAATTATTAAAGAAAATTCTATACATTTCTTTCATGTCTCAATGTAAAGCCATCTGACAAAGTTAGTATCCAATAAGTTAAATTAATGATATTTTGTTCTCAAACATATACACAAACAGATCACATTCAGCAGTTTTATTAGAAATAGCTGTGTTAGTAACACAGCAATATAAGGTTTATAATTCTGCTAAATGGTACCCACTTGGACTGAAACTGACTGACTGAATTTCAGTCAAAAAACTGCATCCAGAGCACCAAAATCACAAAGCTAAGGAAAATTATGCAGTTTTACCTCCGTAATTCTGACAATTTGTTCTTTGGACAGCTCCGACGTCCCTTTGTGCTGAAGCAGGGACCTGAAGTTAAGCTCAAGTCATCTCTGTGTTGGGAATACATTTTTTGTCTTTCCTATACGAACCTGTCCATTTTACCTAAGAATAACTCTGAAAAGCTGAAATCTTCACATTCTCTTCTGGGCTTAGTAATACTGAGATTTCATCTAGACTGGGCATGAGTCCAGGAAGAGCAAAGGAAGGTGATCATTCACCTGCCTAAATTAAGTGGACTAAGTGAAGGAAGAGGCTCTCTGATCAAAATGGGATAAGACACAAGCCTTGGGGAGGAAAGAGGAAGATTGGGAAAAGCAGCCTGAGGGGAGG
>NW_010529516.1:0-59273 GCF_000687285.1 Phaethon lepturus | reverse complement strand
TAGGGAAAGGAAAAGGGAAGTTAGGAAGAGAGTTTCCTTATTCCAAATTTAGAAAAGGAGTAATTCGAGATGACCTATGAAACCTGACGTAAGACTGCAGTCTGCTTTGCATAAATGCTGAAGTCAGTGGGAACTGCGTGCCATATAGCAACAATTCTGATAAATCAAGTCCTAGGCTTCTGAAAAGCTACCAAAAACATTTATTGTAATCTCTCCGAATTTTAGTTTCCCATCTGTCAAGTGGGAATAATAATAATCCTCTCATATGGGTAATGTAAAAACAAATTAATTAATGCTTGCAGATACTGTAGCAATGAGTATCATAAAAAAAAGCACAACAGAAGGACTAACTCTGCATTAAGAACAGAGCTTGATTAGTTTGCAGTAAACAACGAATGGGCCTTTTGTTCTCTTTCTATGCTTGTATCTTAAGAGAATGAAGTCTTGGTTTTTAATAACTCATAGCCTGTAAGCAACACCTGTAAGAGCAGTAAGAAAAAGGCACTGACCATACAGACAACAAGGTAGAGAATACAAAATACTGAATCAGAATTGAGAGGAAAAAGTAAACTGTGACTGTAATTTAAAGGCTGTCTGACTGCTTACGTATGGAGGAAGAAGGAGGGGATAAAATAGTAATTTTAATTCAGACACTTAGTTTGCCTTTGAAGCCTTCATAATTTCCTTTTAACTCTGCATTATATGTGTGCACATATTGATGTTCATGCAGGCATTAACAAATCTTCCACATTGACATTGTATGCCCACCTATATCTATAAAGTAATTTTTAGTTAAACCAATAAAATGTATCTAGAACATTCAGTGCTAGTGCATAATGACGTTAACAAATTCATTTATAGCATAAAATATTCATGTACAATAGCAGCTTGAAAATATATTTTTCAATTCTTTTGAACTTAGACTAATCTTAAAACAACAAATGATCAAAGTTCAAACAAAAGCTAATTTTGTTTAATGAACTAACCAAGGAGGTATTGTGAAAGTATTGTGCAACCAAATGCTAAGCTAATTATTGTGAGATCAAATAACTGTTGCCATAGTTACTGGACAGTGTTTTCCATAACCACTTTTATCTCTTCAATAAATCTTTGTGACGCAACAAATATAAAAAGTTGACCGTAAAATGACTATTATGTTTTGAACAGCATTTAGTTATGACTGACCTGTCATTGTGCTTCTGTTCCCATGTTTGTCAGACGACAATAAAAGACAAATATCTGCTTAATTTAACAGAGAATCAGGTACAGCTATAGCTTGGCTTGGGGGCTGCAGTTCAGGTTGTTGATTTTAGAATAAGACATTTTATTTTGTGTATAAAACATATTTGTGTTCATCTGTTTGTCTTTAGATTGTAAAGTATCATGAAGGGCAGCTTGCTGTCTCTTTTTCCCCCACTAGTGTATGGTAGTTCACATTAGATGATGCAGTGAACTCTACAGTAACTGAAAGCTAAAACCAAAATTTTGGGTCATAAACAACTGAATATAAAAGTCATCATCAAAAGCATATACCACTGCATACTGAAACAAACCCTGCTGCTCTGACTGAATGCCCCTGAAAGGGAGTCTAGTCTGTACCACACCATAGACTCAACAGCTGGCTTCTGCAGAAATTGTCCTGAATGAGTAAATATTTTACATTATCTACATTTTTATTTACACAGTTATACCAGGGGATTCATGACTAAATCTAATGCTTGAAATTAATCTAAATTTGAAAGGTATTGAGAAAATACTGGTTTGGACTGGTGAACTCCAGAAAATAAAGACAACGATGGATATTGGAGAATAGGCTATCTCAGCCTCTCGGTGGAATTTTCTGAATTCAGCATTTCAGTATAGATGTTGAAATGAAATCCCCAATAGCAGGAATTAAATGTCTTCCAGACATTTGTATTAAATGATACTTCTCTGCTTCGCTGATACCCTGCAATTTCATGTAACTCCTGCCAGCTTACACAGGATGCTGCAGAAACCAGATGTGGCTGCAAATATGCTTCTGTCATAAATTCATGAGCCACTGATTATCAGCTAAAGCTAGCCACAAATTCTACAATGAAAAATATAAAGTTGACCAATTTCATATGTTTCAAGAAAACATTGTGGATTTATATACCTTTTTTCATATCACCAGCATGCTTCTGAGTTTCTGATGAGTTCCTGGGGTAAAAGGAACTTCTCCAAACACAAAACAGACTCATTGTACTAGATGTCCCAAATTGCAGACTCAGGAAATCTGGCCATTGCAAGGCCCACGAGATCCTACTCTTGCCAGACTTCGCAGCAGTAAGACACAAGGAAGCCCAAAGCTTTAACTCAAAGCCATGTTGCATGGGAGAGGCTCCATTGCCATCAAAGTTTCTCGGACTGCCCCACCAAGTGACTGTAGGTGTTCAAGACCTTAGGCTTCTTGAAGCTGGAAGTGCCATTCCTGCCAGCTTCATAGTGGTTACACAGACAAGAACACCACAGTTCAAATCAACACCTGGACATCGAGTGTCATTTCAGAGCAACAACTTGTCCATTTTTTCCCAGTAAGTATTTTCAGTTTTCAATACATAGGAAATTTTCTGTTTTAATCAGTTCAGCAAATTAAAACTCTATGTTTAGCTATTTTTGCCCTATCAGTCAAGCCCAAGGACAAAAGATATGAGATGGAATTTATGACCCAAAGAAATTCTAGTTCTAAAATAAGCTCTAAATAATAAAAAAACTTGCACAGGTTTCTATCAAGCTCAGATCTGTGCAGACTCCACAATGTTTTTTAAAATGCAGCTCAGCTAATAAAGCTCAAACGACCACCATTCCTCTCTGAGGCACTTGCATGGCTCACAGAGGAGACGAGTGGCACGGGCCATCTTTGCATTCCACTGATTTTTGCTGCTCCTATGGCCCCTCAATGGCCTCACGGCATCTGGGCAGTTCAGATCTGAGCCTAGAACTGGGAATCAAATACCTGTGCCATTTATCTTCCTGCTTCTCAGCTGAATCAGAATCTAATGTATTGTGTTAAATAAGACAAGAAAAAAAGCATCTGATCAGATGGTTAACAGAGGAATCAGGTAACTGAGAAGGCACAGCACAGAAAACAACAGCTTATAAAATAAGATTTTAAACCAGCAAAAACCAAAGCGGAAATCAGTTCTACAGAACTACAGTAGAGAAGATTTCCGTAGTACTACAAGGGACTCTTAACACTGAATTTTGGATCACAAGTCAATGATTCATGCATTGCTGGGTATTATTTTTTCCTCCTTTCTCATTTTCCAAGCCTAGTAAGAAGCTTTATTATTAATTTACCTCAATACTCAACTTCAGCTAACCTTTAGCATGCTTTTCAGTGTTTCTGTAATGAAGCTCCTGTCTTGATATCACATGCCTGCAATAAAAACTGTCACTTACTAAAACTCTTTTTCAGGTAGAAAACAAAACACTACATGTGTTCCAAGGATAATTGTTTAAAGAAAGAGACAAATTGGTTAGTTACACTCACGTCACCTTGAAATGATGAAATTTCTGAAAGCTAAAAAACCTTGAACAAATAAACAGTACAATAGCCTAAATCCCCACAGTCCTTACTCAGGGCGAATGTGTGTTTTGTTAGAGAAAGGATAAGGTTGCAAGAATTGTAGTCATAGGAATTACAGTACCAGCTAATTTTACAGAAATTCTATATAGTGGTTGAGAACATTCTTTTTTTTTAATCCGGGGTATGTTGGAGATGGAGATACTTACTGTAGCCAGTAAAACTTTTTTTTTTTTTAATATTCTTCAACTGTTCATTTGACTAGAAGACTGTGCAGATCTAGCGCTGTGATGGATTTTAGCTTTGCTGATGTTAAACTCCAACATATTCAGTGATTTCAGAACACAGAAATTTCACGAGGTGAAAAAATTCAGTCTGCAATCCCTGTTCACAGAAGCACATTTTGCATTGTGAGCCATGCTGTAGTTCTGAAGATATTTATGTGCTTTTTGCTTCTTGCAACACTCAAAAGCACAAAGTAACACAGACTTACACAGTGTATCTCAGAGACGGCAACTTTTTCTCTATGCATCACAAAGACCTTGATTAATCTTTGAGCACCATCTTCTAGGGCATTTTGGAAGTTATTTCTCCAATAACAGAACAAAATCCTTATGAGCCCAGACGATAAGACAGTATAACTTCTGACAATACAAGCCATTCCATGATGCCAGACAGCCCTAGAAAGCAGACAGCCTGTTTCAGAGAGCAAAAGAGGTGAAGTGAGGAAGAAAAGTTGAATAGCAGTTGAAAGAAGGAATTCAGACTTCAGTGGTTGGGGAGATTATTAGATTTAGGTCAGCAGCCCCACTGCAGTGATTCCTAAGCTTTTCTTTCAGAACCCCACTTCTAAGATTACAACTCTATTTTCACTGCAACTTTTGATAGTGTCCACACTTGCAAATCACTGCTCTTAATAGTAATTTTGAAGTTTTTATAAAATTATATGAAGTTATTTTTGGAATTGGACACAAGAGAAACAAAATACACAACTCCTAACTCTGCACACGCTTGCATCACTTGTTAGCGGAGTTTCCCTTGAATTCTAGCAGTGTAAATGAAAAGAGGAATGAGGCTCTACATCTCTTATATACATAGTAAACATTCTTTGTACCATTACATAAAACTCATTTGCAAAAGACTCTAAAGCTTTTATACTTTTTAAATTATTTCCTTGCTTGATTAGTTTTTAACCAAATGTAGATGTTTTCCCTGACCTATTTTCAAAGCTAACTAATCCCTAAATCCCCCAGTTATGCAATCTTAAAGGATTAAACATTTGTCATGAAAGAGTCTGGATTTGTTTAGACTGAATAAATACAGTTCATTGATTAAATTACATTCATAGAATGCTGGCTCTTGTGACAGGGAGTCTGCCAAAGTAGCTCTATTTAGATGTATACGATACAAGCTTCTGCTCATAGTTAAGCCCACAAAATATTTGTATGTGGTGCATCTTGTAAGAGAATGAGACTCTTTTGATATAATACACTTGTTCCATCTCTGCAGAAGTATTATGATTATAATAATATCTATATTACAGTAGCACCTGACTGCCAGCCTGGTCACAGCAGCAAAGCAGAGCAGTAAAATGAGAATCTTTGCTCCGAAGCATGCAACCTAAAAGGCAAGACAAACCAGGTGGAGGAGACAAACAAGTGGGTTGGTTTGGGGGTGGTAGCAAAGATGGGGTAACAAATAATAGGATGCACAGGATTTTCAGCCAAGGAGGAAGAACAATCACAACATGCCATCTGCGCACCCGTAATTAGATTAGAGTTCTCTCTATGCAGTACAGCAGAGCAGTTTTGAAGAGACACTTGGAGGAGGACAGGACTTTGTCTTGGAGTTTCTCCTATGCTTAGTAAGGTGTCATGAGAGAAAGGATAAAGATGCCCAAGGAGAACTGGAAGATTGAGATCAGCAACAAAGGCAGGTGTCAAGGACGTAGTGAAATAACAGGTCACAGACAGAAAGGGCTAAATGGTCAGAAAGGTATATTCTGCTTGTTTAGGTATTGCTCACACACAGAGAACATTCTTTAAAAGTCACCTTCACAGCGGTTTAAGCTAACTGACTTTACTTCTCATTTACAAAGGACTGAGAACTGCTATTTCCAGTTACACTATCTTAGTTGAAAGGGTATAACCTCAACTTTTTGGCATTGAACAGTTGCTTTAGACTTCTTGGAATGCTCCGAGATAATCTGCAGTGAAACAAAGATGTCTTTATTGTAAATGTGAACACGGAGAGAGTGATTTAAAAGAACTGAAAATATATTTCTTCAGGGTTATACATGAACATCTCTAAATGAGGAAGTCAAGGATATTTTTTTTTCCTTAGACATAATGATCCCTGCCTGGGTTTCTATCCTTTCTTCCAAAACAGTATGTCTGTCTTCCTCAGGACAGTAAACCAGAATACATGAACTGCTTTCATAAATTGCTTTCATGAACTGCTGCTTTCACCTACTCTAGCAACTGCTATTTTAAACAGTTAAAATAGAATGGTCATACACAATTCACCTTCAAACCTTCTAAATCTGTAGATTCAGAACTTATTCAATGTATCTACATTTGTGCCCTTCAGTTCTGAAGAGAAGAACTTAAGATTTCATTTTCAGTTCATTCTGATAAATCTCTCCATTATGTGAGCAGGGACTATGAATTAAATAGTCATGAAATTCAGGTTTAGCAAAAACAGTTATTACAGCATTGCCACATATCACTGAATATAAAGATGCAAAAATAGTACTTTCCACGTTCCGTGACACTTTCTGTAAATACAGTCTTTTACACAATTACATGGTCCCTTCTTTCTGGAAATGTAAGTCATTTTCAGTTTCTACTAGGACAGGAAAAACAGCTCACTGCACTTGAGGCCTCAGTATTGCAAAATTCTGTACGGATAAGCCAGCTTTTAAAACGAAAGTCAGGCTACTTGCTCACATTATGGGTGGATACTCTGAGTGGCTGCAAAATGCAACTGCAACCATCACCCTGTACCAAGCAACAGATAACCACAGCTTTACAATAGGTACTGACAGCAGCAGATTTGCTGTATTTAAGACAGAACGTGGAGGAAATTCACAGTTGTCACAGCTGTGTGTCTGCGTTTGTAGCATCCCAGAACAAAAATACTGATCAAGGATGAAAAATAACTCAGTAAAAATCAAAGTAGAAAAATAAGACTACTCTTGAAATTAATGGAAATGAAGGAAATTAAAACGAAGGGAAACATAGTGAAACAGCGAAGCACTGGCAAGGATGTCTAAGGCCTTGAGAAATAAAAGGAACTATGCTAGCACATGTGCCTCGTGCTGGGATTTATTTACTATTACACAAGCTGGACTGCACAGTAAACAGCTTTTACTGTAAGCTTCATACAAAAGACTTAAAAAGCCTTGCTGGATTATCAACTGAATGATCAGAAATCATCTGGTGCGTACCTCTGGATGCGCTTCGGTTCTTACTTCAACAGCAGGCAGGATTTAAGAACAAGGTTATGCGACTTGTCATTAGAGATCTCTTAATGTAACTCAACGCTGATGCGTGACCCTCCATGTACCTGGTGACACGCCACAAGAGCAGTGGATATCTAGATTCTCAGTGAGGACAAAACCAGATGGAACATCTGGAGAAGGCTCTGGTGCTTGGCTTTTTTGCAAGAAAAGGACCTTCTAGGAAGATCTTCTCAAGCATGGGATCTGGCTAGATGGCATTGCCACTGTGACAGCAAAACTTCAGAACACATCCATCAGCCATTGACCAGAAAAGCAAAGACTGCAGGGTTGTAGAGCAAAGAGGTGAGATACAGGAGCTGCAAGGAAGGAGTGTGAGACAGGACTCAAATCAATGAACCCCCCATGGCTGGCACACCGTTTGGCTGGAGTAGGTAGCAGGCACAGTTACAGAAGTGAATGTATACACAGCACGTAAGACACACATAGTATCTTAAAAACATTAATAAAAGGGGAAGATTCCTGCTTAAATTGACTACACTGATAACTATGAAAGACCACAAACACAAATTTTAAGAATAATGGAGCTGGATCAAGTCCCACAGCGGCCATGGGTACAGGCCTAGATCATGTATCTTGCATTCTTCAGTGTTTCTGGACAGACTTTGAATTAGTTGATAGTACGTTCAAACTCGATATATGCGTTTCTAACAGCACTTCAAGTACGTTGGTATTTCCTTTGATATGCACTTAAAATACTTGTTTCTGAACATAAAATGCATACACATCATCCAGGAACAGCAAGCCAATTGTGTATTTACTCTCAAACCCCAGCAGAATACTGTACTTTTAATAGATTTTGGAGAAAGAGCAGTCAAAGAGCAGTTCAGCTTTTGAAGAAAAGCTAACTGAGAAGTAAAAAGACTGTCAATGTCAATGGTTACAACAGGCTCTGGGGAAATGACACTGTCAATGTCAATGGTTACAAAAGGATCCTCACACACAATGCCTAACCAGTTAGAAGATGCAATTTCTCAAAAAAAAAAAAAAAAAAAAAAAAAGTGCACTAACATCTCTTTGCCATGTTTACAGTCATCAGGTTTCACTTAAACATTCATCTTCTCCTGAAATAATGTTGAAACCAAATGTTAAACCAAATGTGTATGGAACTTTTGGAAAAAGTTCACTATAGAGTAAAGATGACATTTAACTCAATGCTGATGACCTGCATAAGATCTAGGCATATGTTATGATGGTGTGAAGTGCTTGCTGTGGCACATATTTCCTGCAGTGTCTCATAAGACTTAGTCTGTGCAATATGCAAGGTTTTCCAGATAAAACTCTAGTGCTACATATATGAAACATCCATTATTACTTAATTATTGTTTATGAATTAATTTCTATACGGGAATTATGTTTTGGTGTTACAACACTACTATCAATTTAAAGAGAACTGCCTAGAAAAAGAGCAGAACAGAATGCGTTATTTCAAATTAGATCTTTTGTTCAAGTCTTTGGTTGTTTATTTTAAAGACAGTATCTTAAAATAAGTTTTTGCCTAAAGACTGCTTTTCTATTTTAAGGCTTAAACACGGTTCCATGAGCCACCTGGAAAAATGTGTTGAAAAATAGTTGAAAAACATCCTTCATTATAACTCCTGGAAAAAAAAGTGACAGTAATTGTCTATGACGAGCCTTTTGTATTTACAAAGAGTTAATTTAAATATCATGTTCATGTCTCCTTCCCCCTCCAAGTAATACTGAACAATCAGAATTCATTACATTGCCTGGTGTAGATCAAATGCCATTATTTCTTGTTATAATGAAGACAGCACGAAAACACACCAGAGTAGAAAGTATCACTTGGTAAACCTGAAACAACATTTTACATAAAAAACTTTTCTATTTTTATACCTTTTCTATACTTGGATCAGACCTGCATTACAGAGCACTGGCTAAATACTGCACAGCAGTTTTCATAATCCACTCTCAAAGGTTGACCGACCCGAAGAGATAGCATCAGGGTTAGATTACTCAGCCACACGTCCTAATGAGAAACTTTCCCATTCCTGTACCCGCAACCACTGACAGGTTGGCTCACAGACACACCTTTCTATGCATCATCCTGGCAGGTCAATGGATTGTACAGATGGTCTGAGAATACCAACACAGAGAAGCCAGGGAATGCTGTAGTGCCTTACGTTTCAACATGAAGATGTTGTGTGCTTTTATGCAACTGCTTCTAAGGAGGTTAAGGAGCTGTAATTAGCATACATCACCTCTCTGTCAGTGGAGCTAATCAGGCTGAAAAATCCCAAGCGTCTCCACTCCTGAGCAGTCCTGCTTCTTGCAATGGAATTTTCAAGCTCTTTCTTGCTAATTGCTTACACTGCTTTCAGACTCGCTGGCACCACAGAAAGCTTCCTCCTGGTGTGGAAATCGGGATGGCGGGGGGAGCCTTCCGCTATGGAAGTGACCTTTTCGCTCTGCTAGGAATCTCATTACAGCTATGGATTCTTCTGAAGACATCTATTGGTACTAACGATACAGACCACTTTCAAGCTACTGTTATATATTCAATTTAATGCTCACTGGATTTCAGGGGTAATTCCTGGCCTCTGTCTATACTGTAAAGTCAACAGCTGTTTGAAAGCAAAGTATTCTAGGTGTCATGGCTCTAGGTGTCATCACTGCCAGCACAGCTGTAGCTCAGGCTCAAAGCATCCAAATTATGATTACAAACACCAGAGGTTATGTGATCTGCTGGTGAGTTGCGGTTGTTAGGTGTTCAAATCTACTTGCACCTGATCAGATCAAACCACATGATTGACAGCTTGGGGTCAGGTTGGCAGCCTCAAGCTCTCCTCACTGAGAGCATCTCCCAGAGTCAGACCTAAGTCTGCACCTGAGCACACGCCTGACATAAGTAATGTGGATGATGGGCAAGTCTGTAGCTGAGAATGGCCTTAATAATTACTATTCAGTTATCTTGAATAGGCATTTACTCAAGTTTCAGAATCTATATAGTATTCACTTAATGCCTGCTCAGGTCTAAATGTGATGCTCACGCACCACAGACACAGATGATCGAAGACCCAACTGTTGTAAGAAACTATCTAAGTAGCTGCTCTTTTCCCAGGCTAGTGTCTGTTGGACTTCTCTCTACCTTTCCTTCCCAGGACCAATAGTAAAATATTTTTCATTGCAGGGCTGGCCTTTCCAGCTTGCTATCTCAGGTTGTTGGATACTGTCTTCATTTATCAGCTTCAGAGTAATTTTTCACTGAAGTTTTTTTGAAGATTACATGACTTTTTCACACTATGAAGTAAGAGTGTACTTGTAGCAGAATGTTTCATGTTATTAAAATTAAAACTCCCAAATAAGTCACTATGTAGGGAATGTCATGAGCACAAAATAAATTGTAACAGCCAAGAACTAAACAATATTTAGATTATTTTTTATATCCTTCTTATATCATATCATGTTAACACGATTTTATTTTTGCTTTCTAACTATTTTTTCAGCCAAATAATTTTTAGAAATCAGGGCTTAATGAGTTCACCTTGAAAAAAAACCCCACATGTAAACTAAACAATAAATAATTTGTTGTGTTGTGTTGGTATGTCAGAAGGTTGATACATAAGTAGCTACACCAGGAAAACATACTTTAAATGTCAGTCTCTCAATATCAGAAATTACTTTTTTTTTACAGTTAACAGTATTGCCAGTGTAAATGCAAATCTTAAGTAGATCTACACATTATAAGATTAATTAAAAGGTAGGAAACACAAAAGCTTCTGAAGACTTTACTAGAAGACATAATTTAAAAATGTCAAGGACAAAATTTGCTATGTAGAAGTAGGGCACTATATCCTCATTCAGTTTTTAAGTTAAAAAACAAAAAAACAAACCAGCAACCTCCCTCCTTTATTGAAAGGTCACTGTATTGCAATAGGACACAGTAAGCAGTTGTGAAATTAAGCCCTCCAGAACCTGGTTGCAGCTTTGGAATGTGACCATTGTTGTGCAATGGAGTTTGTCACCATCATATGAAAAACCCATTGGGAAATAAATCTTTTGTTTACCTGCTCATCACAGATAACCATCGACTGATTCACATTCTGTAGTATTTTACTAAGGTCTAAAACAATACCTGAACTGCAAACATGATCTTTTTCTTCAAACAACTCTATTCAAGCAATTTTGGAATAAGATTCACACATCCTCCATACAGAACGTTTCCTTTTTTTTGTGTGTTCCTCTTTAAAGAGAAGGTCTGGCAACAGGTTCACGGCCTATTAAAAGCTTCTCAGTTCTTGCTACCTATTTTTACCTGCTTGAAAAAACACAGTAACGATGCTGTGCTTGATATCCAGTGTAATATTAATCATGCTGTTGTCTCAAGCAGAGGCTTGACCTCTGCTCAGGAGGAACAAGCAGTAAAATCAAATTAACCCACATGTAGAGACATCTATATAAGCAGAAGTATGAGCACATAATTCTAATTACAATCTTCATTCTCTGGAATTTTGGAGAATCTGAGGGCACATCTACATAGGTAGGTGTAAACAGAGCTCCTTCACCCATTCCCTTGGGTGAACTGATGGAGGCTAGTGCTGATTCAGAATTTGTATAGCCACATTTGCATGGCACTGAACCGGCTAGATGTAGAGACAACGCAGGCAGAGGAACTCAATATGTCTGCACATGTCTGTAGACACTCATCCTGAGCTGCAGACTTTCCCCGATATACAACAACATAATAAAGATGATAATCAAATTTCTCAATCAGGCAGCTAAAGAGAGACTCCAAGTTTATATATAAACTAAAAATATGGCTCCAGGTTTAGATTCCTAAACGTGGATTTAGGAAATTAACTCTGTAATGTGCAGTGTCGATGAAGAAAGTTAACTTCCAGTATCTTAAATTTCTCAACTGGCACTGTTGATCTGAAATACACAAGCTAGTTATGCCTTAAGGTAGGAGTTTCTAACTGGCTTAGTGAAAAGCATGTCTCTTCACTCCCATCTTCTTCGGTGACTTGACTCCCTCAAGACTAAGGACTCTCAGGACTCGGAAGATCTTTTCAATTGCAAACATCTGTTTGCAGTTTCTGGTCTGCAATTAATCTCAGGGCAAATTTGTCCACTGTTACTTCACAAAAACACCTGCCACCACAAGTATAAAAGGCTTGCCATAGATTTTAAGTGTGGAAAAAACAGAAGCAGCAAAATCTGCTGGACTAATCGCTTTTGAAAAAAGAAAAGAATTTGGCAGCTGTTTAGAAATGAGCAATTTAACATTCAATCACTTCTTCTCAAAAGGTGACAGTGATTAACAGCCAGTCCAATGATGCCACTGGATCTTGTATGACTATGTTTGTGAATCAGTCTCAGACAAACTGCAGCAAAAAGGGCTATTTTTAAGTTTAAAAGCTCACAGGACAACCTTAGTCAGTAAGGTTGGTTTTGTAAGGGCACAGTCACATAAAAAACAGTGCAACAGACAAAGAACAGTTTTTTCTGGCCATCTGTAGCTCATGCTATGCAGGTACTACATTTAATGGCAAATTTGCTTAGTGATAACCATATTATTCACAACTCATGGGGAATAAGGAATTATCTCCTAAGCACCCCATCCATTATATACGAAAGAGTTCCTCAGGTTAGATGTACCTGATAAAATCAATTTGAAGGTTGGGAAAAAAAGCCTCCATTCTGCTCTTGAAAGCAGTGCTGAAACTGAATACATCCTCGGAACACAATCTGCTAATCCAAAATTCCTGTCACACTTCTATTGACAGCTCACAGACATATTGGTTCCTATACTGTACCTCAAACACACTTCCAGACCCATGAGAAGAAAGCAACAAGATGGACATCCTCACAGCTTGTAGTGGTTAGGGGGATACGAATTCTTTCAGCACTGTGCATGATTTACAGCTTTGCATAATGTGTTCTGTTTGTTCTAAAATATGAAAACATGAAAGAAAATCATCTTGGATTCATAATCAGAACAGAAAGTGATTTGAGAACTGAGAGTTTTCATCTGTCATTTTAGGATGCACATGTAACAGGATGTCGGTTTCAGTTCAACAGAGTATTTTTTTATGTATTTATGGAAAACAGTTAATACTTTTTAATGAAGCTCACATTCAGTGCTAGACTATCGGTGTTAGACAGTGCTAGACAGTGCTCCTGTGAGCTTCATCTAGAGCTCAGCACACGGTCTTCTCGTATGTCCTAAAGAGAAAGACTCCACATCACTGCCCTGTCCATACTCTGTGTCAAGATGTGTGAATGTGTACACAGAAACACAGGCATATGTGAGGGAATAATTTGCTAGAGCTCAATAGAGGAATCACTTACACGACATGTATAGAGATGTCCAAGAGATATCATGCCTTAGGCAGCTCCAATCTTTCTGATGATCCACAGAACAGAAAAACCTCCTACACAGAGCTGTCTTTTAAACGGCACAGTCTCACTCCTAACATAAATTCTCATGTCTATATTCTACATAGCATGTCTGGAGGTGTGGCTGAGGTACAGCCTATTCAGTAGCTATGAGGAGATTGCTAAAGAGCATATACCATGAGTAACTACTGAAACCATTTTAATAATAGTGATTTGGGGGTCACTGTCAAAGATGTAACACCAGAAAAAAAAAGAAAACCCTGTCCCACTTTACATTGTTTGATATAACATAATCATTTTTGTATTCTAGGTTTAGGAAAATAACATGGTATCAGTTCTTAGTGTGATTGTTAGTCAGGAAAATTTAAAGAAAAATTACTTCAGCCTTCTTTTAGTTAAGTTTACTGAACAATTTTAAGTTTTAAACAGAAGAATTCTCTGCAGTGCGGCTATGCCTGTACTTTTATTCACAAATCTGTGTTGAAACAGTGTAGAATAGTGCACATCAGGACAATGCATAGGATGCCACTGTTAAGCTTAATTAATCTTTCTTATTTCTCTCTTGAGTCATCATAACAAGATTTTTTAATAGGGAAACCACTTCAAGAGAAATTTTTGAAGCTGGTGTTCTAACAGATTAGATAGAGAAAATGCTTTAGCTTATAAAGATCCTGCAACAGCATGTTATTAAATGCGCAGATGAATGTACTGTACAGTCTCTATTCCATCATCTGTAGTTAAAGGAAGAGATACACAGCAAGCTTTTTAACTGTACCCAGGTATGTGGGATTTTACTTTCGTAGATATTTTGAACTTACTTATTGCTAGTATTTTGATTTGATTTATGGTACCTCCTTTAAGCACATGCAGAAGGTTGGATGCTGACAGCACAAGATTTTTCTTCAATTATCGTAGTATTATTTTTTTAAGTAGAAAAAATTATGGAAAAAATTAAAGGATTTAGTTATCTACTGTTCTAAGAAGTGGCTTTTAGTTAGAAAATACATTTAGCTGGAACCAAAATTTTAGCATACTGAAGAGTGATATTCGGCCCTACCAGTGTATTTCAGGATATCATCACATGGTTGCCTCAGCAAGTTGCTTTTGGTTTCAGCCCTCTCTCATTACCCCTTCCCATCTGACTGAAATCAGCTGATCTTTTATAGGCATTCCCACAGTCAGACAGCAAGCCACTCGCTGTCAGATACCAAGCACCATATTTAGGGTGTGCCTTTGAAATACAGAGGCCAATAGGAATACAGTTGCCTCGTTTTGTCTGCCCCTTAAGAGTTGGGTGCCTTTCCATCATAAAACCTTTGCCAAGCAAAGAGAAAACATTCTCAACCTACAGGCTTAGCTTTCTCATCCCATCCTTTGCTGAAAATACCAATAAATTGGGGGGGGGCGGGGAAAGAGATATTTTAAAATCTTTAAGTATATCTTACATAATCTGGATAAAATGTAATTAACTTTTAACATCCATGCAATCATTTTGTTATTGCAACTAAAAAATAATTCTCAGAATAATTTTTCCAGAATCTCCAAGAAAAATACTCTTTGTTTCACCATTTTCTGATTCATTCGACTTTGGAAGCAAAATAAACACATTGCTGTGTTTAATATTGTTGCACAAGAGAATTCACAAGAATGAAATGTGTTCAAAGTTCCTAGAAAAAAATGTAGCAATGCAGGCTGCCAACTTGTTCAATGTCAAGCTCTAGGCAGTATAGCAGGACTAGCAGTAAATGACTCATAGTGAGTCACGCTTTAGCTATTTTTGCTTTTAAAGTAATGCCAGGCGCTGTGTTAATATTCAACCCAGAGTAAATTTAGCAATGCAAGAAAACAAGTGTTTCCATGGTTGCTCCTTCACAATGTTTATGGTATATACACAGCCATTAGGCACAGGAATTAAGCCAAATGAAGAATATGGAAATGTTCTTCTTTCATTAACAACTGAATTTTGCTAATTGGGTTTCATGACTCACTCAGCTACTAGATTTTCCGACTCTAACAAAGATGTAAAGGTATACCTAGCACACCACCAACCGTACTGTTAGTGGTCAATAGCCACTATTTTCCTCTAAATTACGGCTTGTGCTGTGTTACAGAACCGAGCTGGAAGCATACCGGCGTATCAGTAACCGTGCAGTCAAAAGCAAGCGTCAATGAACCAAACAGTTTACCAAGATAATGAAGTTACAGATATTTTTTCAGGACAAACAAGACTGACATGAAGGCCTCACTAATGAAACTAAGTACATCAATCATGGCAACATGTTCTGTGACACTTCTAAGGAGGAGCCGGCAGGGAGGAAAGCCAAAGAGGAGCACTGAAGGGAGGAAGGAGGTTGTGGCGTCATGTGAAGAGGGAAAGCAGCTGCAGAAAAATGAGGAAGGATGCTGATTCAGGCTGGGGAGCAGTTGGGTAAAATGAGAGAAGTCAACAGAAAATATCTGTCCATGACACAGATGTGATGTGACAAAACCCATAGGCAGGGACAATTTCAAAGGAGCTATCTGCACAGATGTGTTTTCTTAGGTAAGCAGATATTTGTGAAATTGAGGAATAGGAGCCCAACTATGTACACATCTGACATGGCATAACAAAACGTGATGGAGAACAAGAAGGGAGAATTTAATCTGGGTTGTAGGGGTAAAAAAACACAAAAAAAACCCCAAAGCAATGGATGCTGCAGCAAAGGTTAAGTGAATATCTTACTTTGCCCACACTAATAACAGAACTGCCACATGATTACATATGATTGCTTGTTAAACTTTTTTGTTCACATTTTAATACAGTGATTTATTCATTAGTTTTAAATTGCAGTAATTACTACTTTTACTGTAGAGGCTGATAAAGTAATCAGGAAGCTTTTACGTTTTTTCCCCTCAAAGAAAACGCTTCAGCTTTTCTGCATGAAGTCTTCTTCCACGCTGCAATAAGTGGGGCTTTTTTTCCCATTTTTCTATCTGATTATAAACTAGCCACTCAGTTTATACTGGAAGTTTATAGATAGATCCTGATGAACAGCCTTCCTGGAAATACTTCTTTTGATTTCAGTAAGTCTTGGATTGACCCATAAACTTACAAATAGGGAGGGAGAATACTTAAGTCTGGGCCAGATCCAAAGAACTGAAGCAAACTATAGACATTAAAGTCCAAAGTGATGAAAAATCCTGTTCAGTGGCCTCCTAACCCTGAAGGCATCCAACTCTGGTAAGCCCTCACAGCTTCTCCAGGGATCTGAAGTTCTGACTTCCGTACTTGCCCAGAAGCTGCCCCAGTCTGAGTAACAAGGAATACTTTGTTTGTCCTGTGACCTCTTTGGCTCTTGAAAGTAGGCACAGCTCCATCCAAGCGGAAGAAGAGAAAGCGGTGATGGAGATGCAGACAACCCAGTTTCCCACTTCTTGCTGAGTGAGTTAACTACTGGAGTGCACAGTCATGCACGCTCTTCGCATCCTCCCTAGCCCCCTTCCTTTTCCAGTTGCACACAGTGCAGATTTTGCTTCAACTGAAGGGCTGACAAGTGCCCTCTACAGACTGGCCTACAGCCGAGGGCTCGCTTAAAAGCCTATGAGCAACTGTATGATGATAGACATAAGGTCCATCCCATCCAGCAGTCTTACTCCGATGATGGATAATAGCAAATCTCTATAGAGGGCAGGAGGCAGGGAAAGCGTACAGCAATGTTTTCCTGGTCTTCTTGTCCAGCCTCCAGTAATGTGATCAGGGGCATCTGGAGGATCCAGGGAGGAGCCAAAGGTGACATCTTCCCCGTAAGGGATTTTTCTTATATGCTTCTTTGTGAATTTATTTGCATCACTTCCTGGGCAATTGCTGTAGACACAATGCAATGATATAAAACATAAGCAGTCTCACCAACACTCCACTAACTGCTTCTCTCTCTCATGAGGTATTTTTGGGGCCTGCTGGAACACCTGTTAAGCAACTTGCCTTTAATCCTGAGATCATTCACAGCAAGTCTGGTAACACAACAAATCTACATCCATATTTGAGATGGTAAGACACGATACATGTATCCACACTTGTAAAGTCATATGTCATGTCTCAAATGAGAGCTAATAACAGCTGAAAGATGACAACTTAAACCACTCCTCAGTTGTGACAGAACATCTGAATGCTCCAAGCCTGTTTTAGAGTAAGTGTAAATGCCATCGAAGGTGTTTGACTTCTTTGACTTTGTGAAAGCAACAGATCTTAGGTTACCCCTAAGAGACAGTACACACAATTACCACTTCACCTCCCTGATAACATCAGAAATCGTTTGAGCGCCTGAAACTCCCAAATCCACAGATCACAGCCATGGTCCATTTCCTCTCCAGGACACAATATAAGCATGTGTTCTCAATATCACAGTAAAAGCCCTGATTCATTCCCTTTGCATTACTTTATAGTTGGCACATTTTTACTCATCTTACGCAATACTGTTATTGACGTACAGATGTAAAGCACACTAGGCTGACAGAATAGATTCATCACTGAACAAAGTTGTTCATGCAGATGTGCCCTAACTCTCCTTGTGGGAACCAAGGTACTTAACTCTGGACCCTGGCATCCTGTCTGAGGTCCACAAACCTAAAAGCTGGGTTTTGCAGTCCTTTAGTGCTTCTCTAGCTTTCTTCCTCCATTTCAGCTCAATTTATTTAAAAGGTTTGGGGTAGTGTGAAGAAGATCTTCAGTACATTTAATGGCATAAAATTCAAGTTGGAAAGAAATCATGCTTTACTGTGAGGTTACCGGTGCCTATGGTTTTTGAGAGGGAAATGAAACAATATGGATATAAAAAATTATGGTAAGGAGCCAATGCACGTGAACTTCTGATAAGGAATTAGAGGATGTTTATTAACCTTGCTGCATGTTACTAGCTTGCATGTTACTGTATGTTGCAGGTATAAATCAGGGAAATTCCATTGATTTCAAAAGCTATACTGACGCTTACCAAACCAAGTTCTAGCTCAACCTGCAGCTCTTCTGAAAGACACACCAAAGAGCTACATGGCAAATAGTTTCAGGAACCATAGAAACACCAAGTGTTTTCCTTTCTCTGAACTGGAGGACTCTGAAATTACCATGCACTGTGATATGCACCAATGAATTATTATTTAGTCAGCATTACCTCAGATCTACTTCCCTGTTCTTCCTCAAATGCTTTTTGTGCTGGCACTCACTCCAATTGCATTACTTGGAGTAGAGTTCTACTTGAAGTAGTATTTCCTTTGATCCCTGCGCATACTGGTGGCACAAAGTCCCACATACAAATGATTAAAATGAACATACAGGAAGGATAAAAAAACAAACTACTGTCCCTCCAGGAGTAAGACGAACACTCAAGTAACAGAAAAATTGAGTAAATAAACCAAAGTTCCCTAAATTTAAAGCTCCACTGAGCTTTATTTTCCTCCTTCCTCCTCAATATCCTAACTTCACAATGAGAATACCTCAACTGAAAAACTGTAAGACTGAGATGTTCTCCCTTTCCTCTTTCTTTGCTTTCTTTTCCTTGGACTGTTCTTCACCTGTTGTCCTGTGATCACACTTGAAGTTTAAGCTGTGAGCTCATGGCACAAGAATGGAATTTCTCCATCCTCTATCTTTTAGATCTGTCCAAATAGCTTGCAAAAGATACAATGGCAAGTAAAATTGTGCTGAGCTGGCAGAGGCAGTCCTTGCATTTTCACTGCTCAGACTTTTACAAGAAAAATAGTATGCATTATTTACACAATGAAAGAAGTGAATGAAAACTGTTAGTGAAATTGGTCATGTTTTATTACCAGAAAGCAAATTTTCCATAGGGTATAATCCATCTATTGAAGTTTTCAGAATTTCAGACACAGGCAAGCTGTAGCATCTATCTCTACACTTCTTACTCATCTGAAATTTATAAAACATTTCTGATGAGTTCAAATATGGTCACAAGACATGAGATTTTATACGGTTCTGTGTTGCACAAATGGATTACCATAGAGTCAAGAAATACAGGAACTGACTGAATTGAACTAAACACCACCGAAACAGAAAATCTATATAAGCTAGGATGCAGTTCTGGTCATAGACTTGCTTTGCCTGAAAATATCTCACCACCTGAGCAAGGTTCTGAGGTTTTTCATCACTCTTGCAAGAGAAGTAAAGGGGGAAAAAATTAATGTATTTTAAGATGGCATTTTATTAGATAATGTGATTGACAGCAACATCAAGGGAACGGAATCAGCATCTAGAAGCTCCCTTCCTGGCCTATATGTTCTTACAAACAGTAAAAATGCCATGCTGGTAGCTGTCAGTGTGCTCACTTAAGAGAGAATTATCTCATGACAGTAACAATAAATTACCCGAAGTATTATTCCTAAGTGTATAATAATAATAAAAAATTATTTCTATGCAACACTCCATTTCCTTTCTGGATTTTATATACTCTGTGCTGATCTGAAAGCCAGGCTGATATAAAAGCAAGAATTACATCTTGCAAAGACTTTTGCAATGGAATAAAATTTAGATCTTTTAAAAACACATGTACAGATCAGATGAGTGACATAGAAGGACATAAAAAGAGTTTACCCTCACATATTCACTGATTGGAAGGGCAGATATTTACAACAGCAGAGACCCACACCTGATGCTCTTTTCTGATTTACACACCTCCCTATGCCTGCACCATAGGGCTAAAGGGTCAGTGTCTCTCAGTATTTCCTTCTGCAGTTGTTTCCATTTTTATATATAGTTAAATACACATTGAAAGAGAGAAAGAGAGAGACTGATTCCAGAGCTACAGGTCAATCACCGAGTAGGCCCAGAGTCAGTCAGGTTCTGATCTTAAATCGCTGAGACTGAAACCCAGGTCTCCTGCACTCCAGGTTACTCACAATGGAGAAGGGCTGTTTGAGGGAGTGGTTTGATTCCTCTTTCATTTTGACTACGAATTCCACGTCAGAGCTGTAAATGCCAAAGGAAGAAACTTCGTATTTAGATCAATCACATCAGAAAGGCAATCATTTCATCAACAAAACCTTCACCAGATCCACTGGCAATTGATGTTCTTCATTAGTCCACTAACAGAATTATTGTTAATGCAAGCTTCTGTCCGTTATCCTATCAATATAGCTAATTTTTGACCTGGAAAAATTGCCCCAGATTGCAAAAGAAAAGTTCTGATGGTTTCATTCATTCTAGAGTTGGTCCTTTCTTGCAAACTAGCAAGTACACTGGCTGCGATGGTAATTTTGCAATTTGGATATTCATCTTAGGTACTGTATAGCTCCCATTGTTGTAGTATTTGAGCATCCCATTTATCTAGTTTGTTTCTCTAGCTTCTTTCTGTTTCCAGTAACTCTGTGAAATAGAGGGTTTGTATGTCAGACATAATCATCCTCATGTTAGCTCATTCCATTTCATTCCCAGGCCCTGATCTCCTAATCCTTCAAAACTACAAGTGGGCTAGCTCACTCCTGAGCAAGCCAACTAGTTCCTTCCAGAAAATATCCTGACAGGACAGTCCAAAAAGGACAAAACCATGCCAAGTTTCTCTCAGGGTTGTCCTTCAACCCTACCCAAAAGTCAGATCTCATTCACACAAATGCCTCTAAACATATTCATGTCACTCTTCAGGGGCTGCAATTTGCTCCCTCAACATCATGCCATGAAAACATTACTCTGTCAGACTAAAACACAGTTATGTTGTTATTTCCAGCTCTTTGAACTGAAAAAATCACAAAAAATAATGATGTTTTCTTTTCACGCAACAAGAGAAGCAGGGCAATTGAGTGTTTTGCAGTGCAGAGTGGACATGGCTGCTTTGCTCCATAGGGTGTATGAGCCAGTCCACATTCATTAGTTTCTCTTTGCACACTCCACAAACACAATATACATATAGATGAATTTCAGACATAGGTGTAAGGTTCAGACCCACAAAGATTTTAGGCACCTAAGTCCCAGTGATTTGTTCTGAACCAAAATGACTTGCTCTAATACAAGACAACTGTAACAAAGCAAAGAACTAAAGAGAGCTCTCCTAAACTCCAAGTGACCTTCCTAAGTGCTAGATCACCTTTCATTTCTTTACTAGTCAAAGGACTGTCTGGAAGGAATTTTACATAAATGAAAAGTGCATATCCCACACACACCACTGAACTGTCATAACACTAATCCCACTTGCAGTTAGAATTGTCAACTTTTGTGCTGAAGTTGTTTTCCCATAATAGGTCAGTAAAGGGATTTAAAATTGTTATTTTATGTTAAAAATACAGAGAAAAAATACACTAATATTATTTTTCAGCTGATCCTCTGCCAACACAGCTAAGTATAAGATGAAAATAGACCAACTAAGAAGCTGTGTACAATTGAAGAGAAACCTAGATCTGCAAATGAGTTATGTGACTCCACACAAGTAACTTCAACTATTTACTCAAGTTTCACCTCTGTTATATGGTGAGGAATAAAATTAACTCGCCTACCTCAGTGTAATGTTGTGAGGATTAATTGGATGAAACTTGTCAAGCATTATACTACACAGTGTCTTGTTGCAGCTTGTTTTCTTATCCTACTAAAAGCAAATCAAAGACTTTAGTCTTTCCTGGAATTTCCAGATAGACTGTTTTATGAATTCAAAGAGAATTCCTTTCACAGTGTCATTTTTTCTATCCCAAACTGCATCTAAAATAACCATTTTTTTCATCATTGTTTCTCAGCATATGCATGGCTTAAAATACACGTATCAACAGGGCATAATGGTGTCTACTTGAACATTTAATATCAAACTTAAAAGTTTTTGCTTTCAAAATATTTCCTTATCGATAACGACTATGAATCTGTCCTAGCAAAAGTTAAATCATGATACATACTTTTTCCTTTCAAAACCTCTAAGACTTTTTTTCTTCGGTAGTCAGGGCAAGGAAGAGCTTTACAACTGCAGTGTTGCTCCTTTCCAAACTACATTACAATGACTGGTTTCCTATCACAAATAGTTGCCTAAGCTACTATTGCACCTCATAATTATTTGTTGCCTATCAAAAAAATATTATCTTTCCTACATTTGCCAAATTCACTCCTTAAATTGTTTGGCATAACCAGCAATAATGTCATTCACTCAAATCGTAGGACTTTCTACAAAATGACTACTGAAGCATGCATCTGTTGGGCATTCGTACAGACTGCAGTTATCAAGGATTCCAAAGTGCATGTTATCAGCTGCTGTAAAAGGGCTATGAAACCTGTCATCCTTTGTGCACCGAATGTGAAACTAAATAACCTTCAGCAAATACAGCAGTGGCAGCTAGGGTCACAGGAGTAGAGATTATACCTTCTGATTAGCTCTTTTCAGAGCGTATCAGAAACTTAAACTGATGCACAGAGATTAAAGACAGCTCTTACTTTCATTTTGTGAAGCAAAATTCTCATACTCTGTGCCAGAAGATGCCTTTGAGATATATATACTGGCATGAAATAAAAAGACTTGGTAATATGACTTTAAACAGAAGGTGGGTTTTTAAATTTACGGAAGATACAAAATGCAAAGTTACAGTTCCTGCAGTAATCATGACTTAGTTCCTATGGGCTCAGTCCTGCAAGGTTCTGTACTGTGGTTACACTCCAATAAGGAAGTGAAACATGCCGGCAATCTCACTCATTTCAAAGGATCTACACATGCAATTTAATTTCAGCAACTTGCTTAAGCATTTCACTTAATCAAAAGATCACTAAGCATTCTGCAGATCCAGGACCCTTATGTGTAAGGAGAGCATCAGCCATGTAGGGTTAAGGCCACAAAAATTTTTTCCTTACAGACCACACATGCAATTATTTAGAATTTTC
The DNA here is from genome assembly GCF_000687285.1 of Phaethon lepturus. Lineage (NCBI taxonomy): Eukaryota > Metazoa > Chordata > Aves > Phaethontiformes > Phaethontidae > Phaethon > Phaethon lepturus. The sequence goes on along the minus strand of NW_010529516.1, from coordinate 36,020 downwards.
TGATATTACCAGATTCAGTGAGCATCCTTTCAAGTGCTCAATTGTTTGGAAAAGATAAAAAAGTCATTTTGAGGTACAAGAAATGTACCCAAATTTTTTAAAAATTAATCAACCCTTCTTTTCTACTGACTACATTCTAAGCAGGTTTGAGTAGAAAAATGAAAATGTTTTCCATTAAAAATAAGAAGTGAGAATTTAGGAACATAAGATAGATAGTTCTGAAAGCAGACTTCAGAAAAATCACTTGCCGTTCACATAAAGCCTGTCTGACAGTGTTTTGACACATATCATCAGAGGTGGAGATTTTGCATAAATTCCAGCTAAAGTAGCTGCATAATAAAGGCTTACAGATTGAGGGAAAATGACTGCAAACTGAAAGATGCGCAGAACAGAAACTGCGCTGAGGCACGATATCATCCTTGCTGCCACAGAGATGCGCTTTCCCAATTTCATTTCTGCACCTTAGCTGCTGCTAAAGTTCAAACCAAGGTGGTTTCCTTCCTAAAGACCTGCCTAGAGAAGAGGACAATCTGAAGGTGATACAGTGCCTTTCTCCTCCCCGAGTATTAGAGCTACCTACCGCACTGCGTGTCACCTGCCAGGGAACAACCATGCAGCTCCCTTTCATCCCTGTGGCAGTAAGTATCAAGAGAGAAAACATACTAGCTTTCTTAATTTTCTGTTAAAACAAGGTTATATTTAACTGCTTCACACTCTGCACCATACCTAAAAACTTTGTGTCAAAGTTCTTCTCCTTCAAATCCTGTTTTATTTCTAAAGTAGCAAGACAACGTGAGAATATAATGCTTTCTTGTTCAGCTATTCTAGAACACAAATGCCAAACTCTGCATAAAAGAGATGTAATGATTAATGGTAACTCATCATGGAAGGCAAATAATTTTATCATCTACCTCATCTGCGCCTTTGAGATAGAAAAGGCTGGGGCAAAAGAAAACTTGGGGAAAGCTCCTCTGAGAAAATTTGGCTGGAGTTCTGGTATTTTATCTGATTTAGCAATAAAACCAAATCCCAGGAAAGAGCTAAAAATTGGAACTGTGCTGTATATGTGTGCTTGAAACAGGCCAAGAGTTATGCACTAAGTTATGTCCAAACCTGGCAAAACTGACAGTAGAAAACAAGACATTAACCAGCTAGCTGTTGATGAAGTTATTGATATTATGTAACTCACATCAAGTAGTTTTAAAGTGTATCCCAACATTTGCAGACACGTTGTAATATGCTGTATTATGGGACCTGTATTGTAGGACTCATGCTTTTGAAATCACAACTTTTACAGGAGAAGCTAAAGAATACGTAGATGACTTAAGCATGGGTGCTGTATACTTAACAGAGTGACCTTAATATTCTCCTTATAAAAGAAAAATAAACCAACATGTACACATGGTGTGCTATAAGGTAAATCACCAGTTTATTGAAACTAGTAGATGTCTTCTACAGATTTCATCAATCTTCATTTCAGCTCATATTGCAATCCAGAAATTCCTGAGCTCACTCTTTCTCTACAGTAACACTACCTTCTGTGTGGCATATGTGATATTTTAGATAACATTGACAGTGCTCAATTATACATCTCAGCATAGTAATTTACTACATAGAGCCCAACAATGAGAAGAGGCTTTTTGTAACACAGAATTAGAATCACGGAATCATTAAGATTGGAAAAGACCTTTAAGATCATCAAGTCCAACCATCAAGCCCACTAAGATGGAGTACCAGATGGAGTACACGTGTCAGTTTAGCCTCTCACAAAGATGTTAAGACCAGAGGCCCTGATCCTATAAGAATGTGGGTATCTGTCATTTTTACGCTTGTGAATAAATTTGTGATATTCAATTCAGGGTGTCTTTTTAAAGGCTAGCTGTGAGTGAGAAAAACACACGAAAGAAGGGGGGGGGGGGCGATAAGAGCAACAGCAAGAAGATCACGTAACTACAACAAATAGAGAAACTGAACAGTCTTACTAGTTCCAGGTCACTGTAGCATATAGATAGAGCAAATTTACAAATGTGAATATGAATAGACACCACTGATCTTCAGTCACTCATTATTACTCAAGAATTTCTGGGAGCCTTCCTGGTAAAAGAGCCTTTTGAAGAGGAAAGTAAAGTAGGAAAGTGACTTTACGGTGGTTCAACAGATTATTTAGACATAATAGACAACACTGATGCATGCTTAAGGCAGCAGAATTGTGCTTGCTTTAAAACATTTAATTCTGAATTTTCCAGCTCTTTCCTATCTGCAGACCTGAGGTGACATTTGTCACCTCAGACTGTTTATTTGAATACACAATCATTATATTGCATCCAAGACTGTGAAAGCTAACTCACGATTTTCCATTTGACCTTTTAAATTGCATTAAATGCTGCAATGGGAGCAAATGCGATAGATTTACCCCATCAAAAACATCATGAATCCCATAAAACCCAAGCTGACCCAACTGATCAACAGTCCACGCACTGAACACAGCAGTCCATCCAACATGATCATGCATTTTGGTTTTGGTACAGCCTGACCTCTATGCACAACCAAAACAAAAGTCCAAGTGGCTAATAAGACAAAACTGCATTGCAGACAGTAGTAGCAGAATGCTGTTTTTGGGGTTTTTTTTTCTGTTTGGTCATTGGTTTTTCATTTTTGTTTTTTTTTTTTTAAGAATTAAGCTTACTGTTCTTACTTAATTTGGGTTTTTTTCAACAGATCTGCCAGTTAGAACTCAGTCCCGTAGCCTGAGCTGAATGTATTACTAGGGCATACACCCCTTCCTCAGGCAATTACAGGGTGGAAAGTAATCCAAAGTCAGTTATCAAGATTTTATCTTCCCAGTTACAAACACCTGGAAATTAGGAATTACAACATAATGGTGGGGCAGTAATAATTTTATAGTTATGTAGGGAGTGAAAATTACACTGTTTTGTGGTCTACAACTGGGTATTTTCATTCTTAGAGTAGTGCCAAGAGCCTAGTAAACTCAGAGATCAGTGCTAATACTCATATAGAACCTTAAAAACCATAAAGATGGGAAACAACTATATTAAGCCCTCAAGCTCTAATCCTAGGGAGTCTTGAGATATCAGATCTAAAATTCACTTTGTCAAGCATGTCCTCACACTTCATAAATCTCTATAGGGAAGTAATCCAAAGTCCAGCGAAGTCAGTGGGAAAATTCTTTCCGCTAGTTTCAGTGGGTTTTGGATAGGGCTCCAAAAAAAAAAAACCTCAAGGAGAGCTACAGGAAAGTATCCAGAATATCATTTTCCAATGGTATAAATCATTAATCTATGACTCCTGAAGTTCCTGAGATACCAGTTTATGTTGAAATCAAAATGTAAGGTGGGAGGGAATAGGTACAGGGGTCAAGGGACAGCAAGCAGAATAATATGGTTTCAAAACATAATCATGATTGGGGAATCAAGCACAAACAGTGTTAGGGCCCATGAACTTTCCCGGCAACAGTAATGAGAGTGATATTTTAATGGCTGCTATATGTGCAGGGTAATAAAAGCATACAATTTTGTGGTGTTGCACAAATATTAGACCTCTTGACTCTCCAACTTTTCTGGTAATTCAAGCACAAATAAGTTCAAATTTTTTACACTTGATAAATCACATGAATTAAAAAAAAACATTCTAATCAGTTGCAGTGATACATGGTGCGTGCATAGAAGCTGTAAAACTGAGAATACACATAGTAAGCATTTTCCAACAATACAGTTCTACGATTAAAGCAAAGGTCGTCTTAGAGTTGCAACACGTCCTACATTGTGAAACAGGAACAATTTGTTTAAGTGACAAATGAAAACAGCTTACCTAATCCTTTTAGAAGATCCTATCAATTAAGAAAAAAAATTAAAAAGTCTTCAAATGAAAAAGCCCACCTCACAAAAAAAAGACGTGAAACAACATTTTCATAATATTTGTATTCAAACACGGCAGGAACTGTGGGAGTCTAAATAAAACTACCAAGGTAATTACACTGGCTTTTTTCTACACAGTTGTAAATTTAAATAAGTTTTTAAGTAAGAACACTCACCTTAGTTTGAGCAATAACTGGCAGTTCTATATTTTAGGGCAGTTAAGTCACATCTTACTATTTAGCATTCAAAGAATTTTTTTTTTTAAATAAGACTTACATTGTTTTCTCATCTCTTTAAGTTGATCCTTAAAATATATATATTTTTCATTCCTTTGCAAATCTGAGTCACTGTTCTTGCTCTCCAGTGCAGTAAATTTTTCTTTTACTAAATATTTTAAATCTGGTATATTCTCTGTTTTTTCTCGTTTTATCTGTAAGGAATAAGAAATAGAATGTTATTCATTATGACACATTTTAATACAAAGCAAAAGACATCCAACAAAAATTCATGAATATAATCTCAGTTTCTTTTGACTACAGTTAGGTTTCCTGCTCTGAAACCAAAACCTCCAGGTAATTATTTATTTCAGCAAAAGTAACTATGAAATGTAGAGATTAACTTCTCAGTGTCATTTAACTCAGTTGCTGTCTACAGGGTGTTTCTCACACTAACAACAGGGAAAAATGAACCTTCCAGTCAAATTTACTTCCGTGAGTGGTAAAGGTCAGCATGTTAACAGCCAGCGTAATACCGAACATGAATGAAACCAAAGAATACAACTCTGTCCAAAAAGTGAGAAAATGACTGAAAAACAGAAATAACTTTTTTAGGAGTTTTCTAAAAACCTCCACTCTCTCACCATTTTTTAATCAACTTTACAGAAGCTTATAACCTACATGCATGATTAGGGTGATAACACCAGCAAAAGCGGTACAGATAGCTAACCCAAAAGGAAACCACCACAATTTATTTGTGCTGTGTGAACAAGAAGCATTATGCTCTACAGGCAGGCAAAAACAGTTTCTTGAAAAGCACTTGCTTACGGTAATTGCATCTGGAAGGATTTGAAGAATAAATGACTAGAAATAAAAGGGAAGTCATCACATAGGCAATATTAAGATATTCCAAGAATGCAAAAAGCACTTCAGGAACCTCCAAAAAACAATAATTAGAGTTTTCCCTTCTGTTTCTCAAGCCAACATTAAATTCCAGGGAACTGTACCTTTGACAGGTCTTCATAAGAACTACCTTACAGGTGATGGGGACTGTGCTATGCAATGATGATCAGCAACAGCACAAACTCTGAAAGAAGGTGAACATCTGTCAAATCCTTTATGCTAAGCATTTTCTGAACCAGACAAAGGCTATTTCTATCCCAAACATATGGCAAAACATGCCAATCTGAAAAAAAAGGAGGTAAGCACCATTTCTGCTGAGCCACTCTTCCCCTACTGCACCTCACCAGACCACGGTACTATTCACTGTGGAAGACAGGAAAAGAGTCTACTGAGAAAAAAATCGTCCACTGCATCAAATTGTTTACAGGTTCCAGAGTTTACAGAGACCTTGAAAATCCTGCAGAATATATTTTATTTCAGGAGCCAAAGAAATAACAAATGTTCATATAAAATAAAGACTTTGCAGATACATAAAAAGCTACATAGCCAAGAAAACTTTACTTTCCTTTTAATCAAAGCAAAGCAATCCATAGAACTATTATTTCTTCCAAGAGTAAAGCCAGTTTGGCACATTTACTTTAGGCAGACATGAGTTGTGGCAAGAAGAAAAATAAGAAAAAACCCATGCATGGCCAGGTGATAGCATGCAGTTTTCAAAGGCACCTGGAGATAAAAGATCACCTACCACAACATCCAGCTGTGAATGGGGAAGACTTGGGAATACCTTGGTACCAAGAGAGCACAGTGACTACGAAAGACCAACAGCATGTCATCACAGATGCTCACACTGCTGCATAAGGCCAGGCAGTAGCGTACAGTCCTTATCCTATGTAACTTGACAAAAGGAGCAATGGAAAACAGACCATCCTCTGCCCAGGGCAATGGGGGCAATCATACACACTCAAATCACAGACTCATGGAACACTTCCAGTGATGGTGACTCCACCACCTCCCTGGGCAGCCTGTTCCAATGTTTGACCACTCTCTCAGTAAAGCATTTTTTCCTAATATCCAATCTAAATCTCCCCTGGTGCAACTTGAGGCCATTTCCTCTCATCCTATCACTTATTACTTGGGAGAAGAGACCAACACCCTCCTCACCACAACACCCTTTCAGGTAGTTGTAGAGAGCAATAAAGTCTCCCCTCAGCCTTCCTCTTCTTTAGCATGCTATTTGCTAAAGGCAACATGAACAATTCCACCAGTTATCAAAAAAAAAAAAAAAAAGTCTTTCACACCAGCTATATTCCCAATATCAGTACTTTACATTGTGAGGGTAGTCCAGCAATACAGCACATATGACATAGGCTCAGACAACCATCTAATATAGAAACCTAAAGAGTCAGATGAGAGAGATGCTCAAAGAATACTCTTTCCTGTAGTTTAACTTCTTTCAGGTTTACAATTTAAATTCAGTTTCTGTTCACCTCCAGACAATTGCTTTCATTAAAGTGATTAGTAGAGACACCATTCCCAACCACACTCAATACTGTACCATCACATATGCCATTACTGAAATGCCAGGTAGACCTTCTGGAAGGTCAACACATCACAGGTGAAGAATGAGGCATGTCCACCCACTATAATAACAAGTAAATACGTCTGCTGTGCACAAGCAATTTCTCTTTGGTGCTGCATATCCTATTCCATGAAGAGTGTTGAGAATGGTCTAACCCAACAACATAAATGAAAACAAATGAAAGAAAATGCGACATCAGTCCTTGCTCCTCACTGTGGGACAGAATTGCAACATCTTAGACACTGCATCAGCACAATACCCTTACAGGTACATTACAGTTTTCTTTAGTGCTCACCACCCACCCCTACTCTACAGATTCATGATGGATGTAGTGATGATGAGATTAGCAGAACAAAATCTATGTGGACAATACAAACACAGTATATGGCTATGGGACAGGGCAAAATTATCAATATTCAGGGCAACAAGCTGGGGTCATACTTCTTTTTGGTCTCAGCAGCATGTGAGATAAATGCTTACTAGCAAACCTGAAGCCATTGGCATGTTCTATCTGTCAGTAAAAGATACTTCACATGGGAACCATGAAAGACATGTCAAGCAAACAACTGTTCGTTTCATAGCACTGTCAGCCAAAACCAGCATGCTAAGTAACACCCTGCAGTCATTAGTCAATCCATTCAGAGTTACATTGATTTTGAAATGGGGTGGAGGCATACACACCCTACAAAGCATCCTGGAAATGACATATAACTATGAACTGGGAGTGTTCAAGACATATGGTGAAAAGAAGTATCAGTCACAACAGCTTGTTTACAGCAATAGAAAAAGCAGAAGCATCTGCTGTGACAGTCCCATAGCAGCGAAGAACCACGTGGGTATTTACATGGGAGTTCAGCAATAAGAGGGAGCACAGACATGTTATACGTTATAATTAATGATACTCCACACATGATATACCAGCAGTGCTGATAGGAAAACACATTTAGAAACACTAAAAAAATAATTGTTTAGAAAAACGTAGCTGTGGTTTACCTATCAAAAGATACATTTGCTCATGGCAACACACCACACTACCTGGTCACAGCTGGTATTTGCGAAGAGGTTACTGCGTTTGATGGGCAATGCTTATGAAACAAGCCGGTTCGTGGCAGGCCTTTGACTTCTGCCAATATCTATCTGTAAGGATGAGCCTTCCTTCTGTAGATTCTTTCGTTAGTAGTGTGTCTGTTCCATGTGTAAACTGTTAGACTGTGCCTCCAAAAATCAGGCTTTTGAAAAGCCAGCGTGCACAGCCTGAGGTAACAGGGTATTGTAAGGGGCAGTCTGGGGGATTTTTATTTCATCAATTACCATAACCACCAAATGGGAAATAAATTATCCTTTTCCAGACCAATCCCAGAACCAGTGAGGTCAAAGGTACCATAGACTAAAATTGGACCAGCTTGCGGTACTAGGCTGCATACAGTAAGGGATCAGTGTCTAAAAAGGCACTAATTACCATAACTCTGCATGCAGCATTGCAGCATTTAGCAATTTGTCCTTCCCAGTATTCTGTCCCAAAACACTTTATAAACATTAAAGAATTCAGCCTCAAATGCCCACTGTGACTTACGGACCATCAACTGTATTTTAGAAATGGGGAAACTGTGGCATGAAGAGATGAGTAACTTGGCCTAAGGTTGCACAAGGAGACTGTGGCAGAACCAAGAATAAACAAACTCCAGTCCTGTGCTTTGAGCACAAAGCCAGCCTTTTACCTTCTCCTTTAGCTGAGGGAAAGTTCAAATTAACATGTGCATTTGGTTCACTCTCTACAAAGAGGCCTGAAACAGCTTGTGGCTGCTTGGCAAACTTTGTGATAAAAGAGTGGCATTCTGCGTACCACAAAAATGCTCCACTGGACTTTGCATTGCAGTGGTTCAGCATGTGACGCTCCTCGGTTATTCTGCAGCCTTTTCTTTCTTCTCTCTCTAGCCCAAAAGTCCTCCAGCTGTGTATTTTTAACCTGCCACTGTTTCCAGGTACCCTTTCTCAGGGCTATCGTTTATGTCCCTTGGTTTTGGGGACTTTGCAAGTGCCATCCATTTTATTTATCAGAAATTTCTTGCTGCACCTGAACCATGTTGAAGTTTCCTCAAACCAGAGATGCAATCTGCAAAAGCACTACCTTCCCAAAGAATCCAGAATTCTCACCTTAATCTTTCAAACCACACTTTATTTGTTCCCTGTAATTTCATCCCTACAAAATACGGACTTTTAAAGTTTAATTTATGGGTATTATTGACATTTGGTATTTGTGAGGTAAAGGAACATTGGTGCTCACTAATGACCTTTTTAATGACCAAGTCAGCTGACATGGCAGAATTTCTTCATTTTCCAGATTCTTTGTTCTTTCATTTATGAAAGGGAAAGTGATTAGTCACTCAGTGCTGAAAAGCTCAGAGGTATGTAGTTACCTAGACATTTATATCCTTTTGGGACAACCCAAAAATGGATACGCCGGTGTCTGCAGCTAACTCCAAACTCATTATAATTCAGCCTGTATTTACACAACAGCCATGTGCCCGTGCATATGCTTAAGGAACATTGATAGCAGCTGCAGCTTTTGCAGAAAAACTCAGTATCTTATAGCTCCTGCTGGGACAGAATTTCTTAATGTCTGTGAATTTAATATTGTAAAGGAACTCACTCAAGATTATTCAGAGAGACAACTACAGGTACTCAGGACTTGGGGTGACTAGCCTAAGACATCCTAAAAACACCCAGTTTTCAGAACCTAGGTATCTCACACTTTCTGAATTGACATCACTTTAAAATGTTTCACCCAGACATGGACATACCTAAAACTACTTATTTCAGATAACAAATGCCAAGAATTGTCTGGCTATAGCAACAAGTACTGACACTGTCAAAACAGCCTCTCTGAGCATATCCATCAGATAAAAACAACTATTCTTCCTTTATTTACATCTGCTATGCAACAAAATCAACCAAAAACGCACATCCCAGGCTCTTTTTTTTTTTTAACGATTCCTACGTCCTATTACTTCATTCTTACCTCACTAAATAATTTATTATTACAAATATGCAGCCTTTCAACATGCACATTTATTTTACCTCAGGGTAAGTCAAAGTTTGCTGTGATTATTTATTGTAACCAATTTTTTTTCACTGAGAGGGAAAATAACATGGGAGCTAAGTAAATTTGCGGCTTGAGTCACCCATACACTTTGTGAATCATGTGAGAACCAACTCTCAGTGAGTCACCACTGTAACTGAATCAGGCTGCAAAATTTCAGCTCAACCTAAACAGCCATTTATTATTCTTCAATGGCTGGATTCAAACCCTTAGCGAATATCAGATCATTTGTTGATGCACAAATAAAACACAGCTCTTGGAAACATCTGCCGGGGCGGTCAAAAAGGATATCATCATTCAGCAGCAGGACCTGCACTAGTTTGAACACAGCTCTGCTGCAGTCAGAATTGCCTACGGGCCCACATCTGATTCCGGAGATTCAACACCTCTATACATCATGGCTGCGGGGCTGGGACTCCGGTTGAGCAACACCTTCGCAGACTATTGTGAAATGCCAAGAGAGGCATATTTAGAAGGGCTGACCCATACTTATGACACATACTGCCTATTAAACCAGGCCAGCACAACAGAAAATGACTGTCAGCACGTTTCAAATCTCCCAAAACTCTGCCAGAGTAACAGTCTGAAGCGTTGCCATGGTTCAAAAGCAGCACGCTGATCTGGTGGTGGTAGCTAAGGTGTCCCCCATAATGAAATTGCTGGTAGCTTCCAGCTTCTTTTCCTGACTTTCAATGCAGCTGGAGATGTTTAACATATATAAAGAAAAAGTAAGCACAGAGGGGCACCCCGGTTACCCACTATGGTAGAGATAAGACTGTGAACACCTTTTTGTTCCTCTCCAAGACCCCTTCTGCACTGCTTTGCAAAGCGCAAAGGGGTGAAAAGAAGCAATGAAAGGATCTTATTGAAATACCATGATTGAAACTACGTGCTACCACTAGTGTAAAATCAGCTCATAAAGACAGCAATAAATGTGAACATCAGAGGTGAGGTTTTCCCAAAGAGAAGAAAGTTAATGGATATTTAGCACCTTCAGCATTTCTAAAAGCCCAACTGCCTGTGGTTTGCCATGAGGGTTGGACTAAATTTTCTTAATGATTTCAACTAAACAGAAGTCTGTCTTCATCTTGTTTCTCTGTAGGTTTACAATATATGAAGTATGAATACGACAAAGCAAAAATTTCTACATTTGGGAGACATTTATGAAAACATCTAAAAAATATGGTTCAAGATACAGCGGAGGAGCAAGTACATAAATCTGCTAATCCCTTCTTCTCTATATACTTTAAAGTTGTACCACAAACAAAGTTTATATGCAAGCTAATTTTGGTACACGAGAGATATACAGCATCTTGTTCTAAGCAGTTTTGCCTGAGCACAGATTAAGGCCTAGAACAGCAAAAATAACTATTCTTATAAAAATGTTCCTTTGTTTTAACAGCATGTTAGAAACGGTGAGGCAGATGGTGCACTGTTTTAGCAAGGTTGATTCAGCAAATGCATCAGGCTGTTGAACCAGTTTACCCAGTGCTGATTAATTCACATATTTAGAAAATACATTAACATGGATATTAGAGCTTTTTTTTTTCTTTAATATCCCACTCAAACTGATGGGAATTCAGACATTGATTTCAGCGGGAGCAGAAGAAGGCCCTAAGGTGATTTCAGATTAACAACCTGTTTACTCTTGCATGGTTCTGCTTGGTTGACTGAGATCACTAAAACGGGTGTTTTCCATAGTGCAGAAAAAAAGGGCTAAATCCTAAACCAAGTACAATTCAGTGTTATCTTCACCAGCTCCTACAAAACACTGTTGATTTATGCCAGCTGTGAAGCTGATCCCTGTCTAAATACAAAATGTGACTTATCCTTTGGAAACCTGCATACAGCATGTATTGTTGAAATCAGCTGATTTTCCAGAAGGATGTTTTCCATATTCCTTAGGTATACGTCCAGTGAAAGTCAAGCAGGCATTTTCAATTTTTACTCCTCTCTTTTTTTTTTTTTCATTCATTTGATGAAATTCTTGTCCTCAAAAAGTTCTTCAGCACTGACAGCATTTCTTCTTCATACCCTCCAAAACAGCAATGTGAGTCATATTGTCATTTTTCATTGAGATTAAATGTAACCTTTACGCTTTGGGGAAAACAGCAATAAGATTTCTTAAGTACAGACTCGTGCTTTATTTGAATTGACATTAGTTGAAAAACATATATCCTGGCTGACACTTAACAGCCTAGATTCACCGAATTAATACATCTATATTAACATATGGTGCAAGACGGCAATACTTCCATCAGACTCAGCTCCACCTTTAAAACAGAACAGTGAATTCAGTGGTGGTGCAGAGCTGCACTAAGCAGAAAACAGGAAAGTGCAACTGCAGTATGACCCCCAATTTCCTTATAAATTAGGAGTACCCACCTTACTTACACTGCAGTAGGTACAAAACACCTCACCTGTATGACAGTCCCAGTCTGTGCCCTGTGGCATAATTGCCTTTTACTTTGCGCTTTATTGCGAATGCCTTAAGAGACGAGTCTCTCCCTTGAGCCTTTCCACATACCACATTCTTCAATTATTATTAGTGATGTTTTCTTATCCAGCTTCCTATTGGGACAGCCCTCAATAGAGCTATTAGCCACTAAATCCCAGGTCTTACTACCATTCTTACCCATCTTGATTCACCAGTTCTGGCTGACAGCTTGCACCTCTTCCCTTGTCTTGGCAAACACTATGTGCTTTCCTAGTACATGTACAAGCGATTCTTTTCTGTTGCACAGGACACACTGGAATGCTAACATACCCTTCTTGACGTATAGGTGTCCCAGGATATCTCAGTTCCCTAGTTTTTGTAGGCTCCCTGCAGGCAGTATATCATCTGAGAAAAAAGGATATTTCCAACTGCAATTGAAATTTTTCTCCTCTTTGCTTATAGGTCCAATCTTTGTTATTAATGCAGTTTCAGCAAAGCCTCAGAAATAGAACTGTATCATAAAATTAGCATTCAAAGGGCCTTCGCTCCTAGTATGCTAGATTAAGCTGCATATATATTCCTCTATAGCCACCAATTTTTGCAAAGACAACACATGCTGTGTAACAGGCTGGATTAATCTTGTCTACAATACCACCCTATGCATCCTTCCCACCAACTTCCCAAAATCCTTGGAGTCCATCCACACCTCTCCTGTTATCTATCAGACCATCAAGAGGCTGGTTCTTGCCAGTAGGTAACTGATGATTCCAGTCCTTGTCACTCTGTTTGATTTTCGAAACAAATGCATTCACTTTCTCACTCCTTGTCATCCTGATGTGGGAAAGCTCCTCATAAGCATTTGGGAATATATCTTTAAATCCTTCTTCATAATCCTTGTTTAAAATAATCTTCCTTTATTGTTATGCCCACAAAGCCCTTCACGAGTGTCTGGCTGTTTCTGTGCTATGACAGCTGCGTGTGCTGCACAACTGAGCCCAAATTCCTGATTCCAGAGCATCCATTTTTATACAGAGCCTCACAAAACTGGGTCATATGAAATTTGACAAAACCTGAACAGCTTTTTTATTATAGGTCATTACATTAGCTTCCACATCTTAGCTCAAAACCAGCTTGCTTCATATGCTCCACATTAAAGGAAACCTGAAAAACTGTGAACAATATAATAAGCTGTAATTAAACAAAATACTAGCAATAGTAATACCTAACTGTAAGGTGGATACCGGATACAATCTGATAGCTGACTGTAGAATAGAAAGCACACAAGAAAAGTTTTTTAAAAGTCAGAGACATTTGTTTTGAAACTCTCTTGCGACTTACATGCAATGCCTTTTTTAAAATCTAAATGTAAATTATCAATCCAGTTTTAAAATTGTGACTAAAAATGAAGTCATATTCCAACTCTCCAGCCCAGATAGACTCCCCCATTACACATAAACCCTTGATTTTTACATGTTGTTGGAAGTAATTAAAATCCAACTTTAATTTAAAACAGTTTTAAAATAGTTCATAGTTAAAACAACAGTTTCTGTAAATGCGACTGGTGTGTGACAGCAGTATTAGTTTAATCATGCCTGCAAAATGTGACAGCAGGGTGAGAAGAAAGAGGAAAAAAAACATGACAGTCCTCAACTGCAATTAAAAAGCTGAAGGAGACAGTTCTACCTGAGAGTCTGTCTGCATGGCAATAGGACAAAAAGGAGCACAAAGCAAAAGAATTCCCAAATGGAGTACTCTTCACATATACTGTTGAAATACTGTTTGTAAAAGCAAAATAAATTTAAAAGCTCAGCTTCACATTTAAATACATTTTTCATTTTCCAAATACACTGGCTCGGCTGACAAGAAAAAGCTATAGAGTAGTAATCTTGTTTGTCTCCATAAGAACTTACTCACACAGGAAGTCAAACCAGCATGAGTTTAGCCGTAATACTGAAAAAACTCAGTACTTTTTTGGCTATCAAAAACATTCCCATTATGCTGGCTGACAATCCCAGATGTTTAATGTTGTCCATGACTAGAAACTGTCACTTACTGTAAGATTTAAAAGCATAAGAAAGAAGTCATTTTCTTCTAAACTTATCATTCTATGCATGCAAGTTACTTCCCTTCTGTCATTTGCAAACTCAATAGATACATTTTTTCTTGTTCTGCAGTTTCTGCAATGCTATCAAATTTGTCTCCCCAAATTCTTTCAGATTGCTAGCATAAACCATATGCCAGTCAACTCTCTTGAGCACACCTCCCCTGCCATTCAAACTTCTCCCTACATCGTCCTGAATTTACAGTCCTAGCTCTTACAGTTTTGAACTCATCCTTCCTTTTTCTCATATTATTTCACTTTCCCTTTTTTAGCCTTTGAAGTGCATCTCATCACCATTCATCATAATTTTTCAGTACTTCACTTTCCTTCTTTTAACTCTATCGAACTCGCTTTTCCTTCATTTCTCTGACTCATTCACTGTATATCACATGCTAAACTGATTCCTCTCTTATTACTAGCCCTAATTATGGGATGCCTCTATCCTTCCTTTTATATATTGCATTCTCACCAAACACCAGCTCCTGAGTCACTGGCAAAGGATTTAGGAAGCAGACGCAGTGAGTGACTGCCTCTGCTCCATGCACAGGTCAGCAGTCTCACAGGAACAGTAGGTTTTGCTGACTTCTTCACAGGATATTGTAGTACGTGCTCTCCCACGTGTAGCCATTGATAGTTAGGAATATTTTGTCCTGAGAGCGCTAGTGCCGCACACTTACCTCAAATGTCGGTGACCTCCTTAAGTCACCTCATTACAAAGTGAAAATACACCATCCAAAGAGGAACAGTATAACTTACCGTAAGTAACTAAACCTTATAACTGCATCTCACGGTTCAACAGGGATCTTCTGTATGAGTACATGTCACAGCAAAATATTTAAATTTGACTTGACACTACTCTGTACTTATTCACAGTCAGATGAACTTTCAGCTGCTTCTCAGCCAATCACTTGCTATTTTGGTCAGTTCCCATAGATTAACTATTATCAATCCCCATCATGATTGCTCCCCTTTGCTTTTGTCTTCTGTCATGCCATACACAGTCACATGACAATACTTCTTGCTTCTCTTGTTTCTCTTCTCCACCAACCTCACCAGCACATTCTCTTGTCCAAGGGACTTAAGCTCATCTCTACAAAATATAGGGCAGTTGATATCTGCCCTTGTTTCTCAAGTTCATAACAGACTCCTGTGATGAGCAATGAGGAATCTCAGCTTGTTATATGAAATACTACATGCAAAAGAACCCAAGAACAGGACAAACAACACCCTGAGGAAGTTATGGATTACAATCAGTAAACAGATGGATCATTAAATGGTCAACCGTTTCATTGTTCGTATGACAGAGAGAATGAGACATGCCTACTGCGAAGTTGGGTAACAAAACTGAAAAAAAAAAGAACACACAACTCACTGGCAGAAGAAAAAAACCTCTTCTGCAGAGTCACTAACTCGAAATGGAATAATTAAAACTCCCACTTTAGAAGCTGCTGCTTTGAAGTGGAACTGCAGATCTCCATTTGCATGTTAGGAACGCTTGGGTCGATTTCCATGCTCCATCTGGGCAAGAGATTGCAGATGAGGATGACATGGCTCTGAATTAGGACAAATCAAATGGATGTGGACTCATGAAATCCTGCAGAGATAATTATGAGTCTCTCAAGATGATGTAATTAGTATATTAGCATGGTTTCCTCCTTTAGCAATAAATACATTTTAACAATATGTAATGTTTTTATGTCTACTATTTAATATGTCAGCTGTGGTAAAAGTCCTTTGCACCCTTCTGTTTGGTCCGCTGGCACCATTTTAAGTCCCTACTTTGTGGCAGACGACTAGATGCACAAAAAGACTTAAGTTGTAGCAAAGATGCAAACTGTAGCGCTTAAGCTTCAGAGATTCCACTACCTAACACATCCCCTCCCTAAATTAGACAGACTTTTCATAAAATGGATGGAGAAAGCCAATGCCAAAAAACAGGAATCACAAAAGCCAGCTAGCTAAGCAAAGACTGCCTGAGACAGGGAGTCCTGCTCCTCTAATGGCAATGGGTGCCTCCACCACAAACCCTTTCCTGGAGTCGGTTGCTTAAGCCAGGCAAATCTTTCTTCATAAACAGTGATGACAGAAATCCACATACTATCAGATTTAATATCTCAGTGGTTAAAACAGTCATCAGTAAGGCGAGTGACCCGTTTTCAAATCTCTGCTCATCCCATATTCGTTGTCCTAGCCCATAGGCTATTGGGTATTCAGGGGTAAGACATCTCAATCTCTCCTGTTTGAAGTTGTTCCACTTTGTATAACTAATTAAAAGATAATTGGAGCAAGTACTTGAACCTGACTCTCCCACATCCCAGGTTATTGACTAACCATTCAGCTGTGGATCAGTCTCCCATTTTGTTTCTGCAAGGTTCTTAGGTCATGTAGGCACTTTTGAAAATCCTATTCTCTGTATTTTACATACAAATATTCACAGAGCAGAAAGTCACATTTATTTCAAAATCACCACTACAAATGTCTCCCATTCTTCTCGTGTGTAGTATCAGCACTCTTGCTCAATGATGAAACTTAGGTGTTTTGTTTTGTTTGTTTGTTTGTTGTGGGGATTGTTGGAGTTTTTTTTCAAATCCTTTGTCACAATACAATGCATTTCTGCAAGTACAAAACCAACTTTTTCTGTGGTTTTAGTTTTGATTCCTTGCTTGGAGACTGCAACGAGAAGCCTCAAACAGTATTCACAGGTAGCAGAATCAAGGGATATTGGTCTTTCACAGCGATTGATGATCACTCTTTGGATTCCAAAAATATGGTATGGGCTTCAGAAAGCACATGATGTGATGAACAGCTCTCAGCCCTAACGTGTTTGCAAAGTAAATGATGGACCTGACACACAAGCAAAGATGCAATATAAACGACACATCAGGAGAAACACAGATTACAAATCCAGGATAATGAAGCACAAGTGAAAGCTTGTAAGGTATGTCAAAATAAGGAGAGTCCGGTATAACAGCCATTTGTTCAAGGACTATAAGGGCATTGTGAGCTGATAAGAGAAAGATAGCAGACTAGGAATGAAGTAGTTCAAGAAGTACTACACATGACAAAGTAATTCAAGGAAAGCTGTTCAACTGGTCAACACAAGCAATAAATGTTTACATTTATTTTACAGTTATCCCATATAAAATGTCCAGATCCCTTTATTTCATTTCAGCTTAGATATTCTATACGAGAGTTTAACAAAATAAAACAAAAGAAAAACACACCGAAAAAAACGCACAAGAAAAGCAAGCATGCAGGGAACACTGATATGACCATTTTAGTTCTGTCACTGGCAAAACCTTCCCCACAAACAAAGCCTTAGTTTCAAAATGTGAAGTAACTACAGCCTGAGAATAGATGAGGGAAAATTTGAGAGATGTTGGGTAAACAGTGGCTTAGGAAAAATTAAGAAAAATTAAGAGTCCAGCAACAGTATTGTGAAATGTTAAATGCAACAACATTACACAGCAAGCAGAGGAAGATCTGATTCAAAAAAACCATCATTTATGGTTTCCAGAAATGTTTTTGCGATACAGCATCCTGTTAAGTCTTCAGCTTACAGGAGCTCTTCCCCATAGCAGAGGTTTGTGGTGATACAATACAGGCACAAGCCAACCCCCAGAACAAAAGGTTAAAGTCTTTTATGATATTTAATTTCTGTAGAGATTTAAACATTTAAATATGTCATTACAAAACAAAATGACTCAGTATAGATGTAATTCAGATGTACCAAAATGCATTAGTCATTCAATAAAACAGGCACTGAGGATTTACTAAAAATACTTTACAGAAAAAAATAACAACATATATTGACTTTACTGAATGGTTGTTGTGGAAAGCACATAAAACCAAATCCTGTATAAATCACCCTAATTTGCCTATCCCAAAATTAGGACTGCTAGTCCTAGTCTTAAAGCAGCTTGGTTAACTCACGTCCAGTTTCCAACCCTTGTTTTGGACAACACTGCAAGAGGAAGCAATGTGTGACGTGATCACAAGGCAAGCAAACAGGGCAAGGAGCTAACTAACTAACTAACCAACTAACCGGCAGCATGAGAAGCTCCCTGTCAAGGTGGGAGTCTCACTAGGGCCAGGGTTAACTTGCATCAGCTTCCTACTCATCTAGAGATGAGATGGTGCTCCTTAGCAAACACCAGCAACAAGGAGCCCTGCCATCAGGACAGAAAACCAGAAGTAAAGCAGTTAATGTGGCAGCTGGATTGCAGGGAGCGTAAAGAAATCCCAGAGATGTCACCAACAGAAGCTGCTCCCAAATGGCAGTAACACAGCACACGTCACCAAGTGTAGCCTTTCTGCTACTTTGGCACTCTCAGCCTCCATGGAGGTGCTGGGGGTACATTCTGCCCATTCTGCCATCAAGGGCTTGGACTGCTCAGACGCCCAGCGCCCCTCCGGGGCAGGGAGCCGGGGAAGTGCATTCTGACCGAGTCACTGCTATGTTCAGTGAGGAGCCGCCAGAGAGGTCAGCCGGCTTCACTGCATCAGGGGTGCTGCATAGGAGACCTCTAGCATCTTTGAATAAATTTCTCCAAGACACAAGCTTAAGCCCCACTGGGGTAAGAATTACCAGATGTCTGCTGGAAATACAACACAGCATAGAGGAAACCTTCTAATAGGTTCCTGGAGTATGCAGAAGATAACTTCCTGACACAGATGGTGAGGGACCCAACTAGGGAAGGAGCCCCGCTGGACCTGTTGTTTGTAAACACAGAAGGACTTGCGGGTGATATAATGGTTGGAGGCCATCTTGGGCACAGTAATCACAAAATGATGAGTTTTTGATTCTCAGGGAAGTAAGGAGGAGGGTCAGCAGAACTGCCACCTTGGACTTCTGGAGGGAAGACTTTGGCCTGTTAAGGAGACTGGTTGACAGTGTCCCTTGGGAGGCAGTCCTGAAGGGCAAAGGAGTCCAGGAAAGCTGGACATGCTTCAAGAAGGAAATCTTAAAGGCACATGAGCAGGTCATCCCTATGTGCCAAAAAGATGACCCAGCAGGGAAGAAGACCAGCCTGGCTGAACAGAGAGCTTTTGCCATAACTCAGGAAAAAAAGGCAAGTTTATGACATTTAGAAGAAGGGGCAGGCAACTCAGGGGGACTACAAGGATGTCATGAGGTTATGCAGGGAGAAAATTAGAAGGGCCAAAGCCCAACTAGAACTTAATCTGGCTACTGCCATAAAAGACAATAAAAAATGTTTCTATAAATACATTAACAACAAAAGGAGAGCTAAGGAGAACCTCCATCCTTTATTGGATGTAGGAGGAAACATAGTGGCAAAGGATGAGGAAAAGGCTGAGGTACGTAATGCCTTCTTTGCCTCAGTCTTTGATAGTAAGACCAGTTGTTCCTGGGGTACCCAGCCCCCTGAGCTCAAAGGCAGAGATGGGGAGCAGAACGAAGCCCCCATAATCCAAGCGGAAATGGTTAGTGACCTGCTACACCACTTAGACACTCAGAAGTCTATGGGGCCAGATAGGATGCACCCAAGGGTATTGAGAGAGCTGGCAGAAGTGCTCACCAAGCCACTTTCAATCATTTATCAGCAGTTCTGGATAACCAAGGAGGTCCCAGCTGACTGGAGGTTAGCAAATCTGACGCCCATCTACAAGAAAGGCCAGAAGGATGATCTGGGGAACTACAGGCCTCTAAGTTTGACCTCAGTGCTAGGCAAGGTTATGGGGCTGAGTGCCATCACGCAGCACAAACAGGACAACCAGGTGATCAGGCCCAGTCAGCATGGGTTTGTGAAAGGCAGGTGCTGCTTGACTAACCTGATCTCCTTCTATGACAAGGTGACCCACTTAGTGGATAAAGAAAAGGCTTTGTACATTGTCTGCCTGGACTTTAGTAAAGCTTTTGACACTGTTTCCCACAGCATTCTCCTGGAGAAACTGGCTACTCATGGCTTAGACAGGTGTACTCTTCACTGGGTAGAAAACTGGCTAGATAGCCAGGCCCAAATAGCTGTGGTGAACGTGGTGAAGGTTTACAGTTGGACTTGATGATCTTAAAGGTCTTTTCCAACCTAAACAATTCTATGATTCTAAGAAGAAAGGTATGACTGAAGGATAAGGAAGAGGATACAAACTTGCAGAGGGTGGAAGCTGTAAGCCTATGAATTCAGGTAACAGGAATAAAGCTCTGTTTCCTCCTCCAGCTGTGCCTAGCTAACAGTTTCAGGAACAGTAGGGGGTGTTCAGGGAGAAAATTCTGAGTGGGTATCTTAAATCTTTGGATTAGTACCAGTACTAAAGAAAGCATTGGTGTTAGTGGCTGGTGACACTCCCCTGTGTGAAACAGAAGAATCCACCCCTATTATCCAGATGTATCTGTTGTTTGCCCAGAACCTACATCACTGATGTTGCAGAGAAATTACCCACATTCATCCAGCCTTCCAAATTCTACTTCTTGCTGCTAACCCTTATGGGACAGAAGTAACACAGCCAAGGGAAACTCTGAGCAGTTCAAATGGAACAGAGAGATCAGAGCAAACATGAGAAGGCAGAAATCCCAGTGGTGCTCTCTTCAGTCCTTCTAGTCAACGGAGGGGCCTGAGTAGCAGATGTAACCAGCAGACTGATGCCTACTTGTACAGCTGCTGTCACCAGCCAGACTTTGGTTTCTTTGATTACAATGCCTCATTCAATGAGGTTGGACTGCTATGAAGATATGGAAGATACCTGACAAAGAAGTCACCTTCTCTCTGTGAAGAGACTTACTATTCTAAGTGAGGCTTGTTTTAAACTAAATTCACTGAGGAACAGGTACTTGGCCCAGAGGTAGGGGAAGGGAGGAGAAAATATGTGTGAGAAAAGGCCACAAGGGAAAGTTACACATTTCTTCTTGGAGGGAGGGCATGCAGAGGCTTACCTCAGGTGTCTGGACACTAACGCACAGAGCTTGGTCAACAAACAAGAAGAACTGGAAGTCTATGCATAGTAAGAGAGTTCTGACGTGATCAAGATCACAAAGATTAAAAGGGACAGCATCCATGACTGGAACAGTGTCGTGGAGGTTGTTCAAGGAGAACCAGCAATGAAGAAGAAGGTCAGCTGCACTTTCTTACAAAGCGCCTCCTTGTCTACACAGAGGTCCACTGTGAAACCAGAGATGTATCCGACAGGAATCTTCTGGTCAAAAGTAAAGGAAAAAGCAACATTGGCCATGCAGCAGCGGGGGCCTGTTACACACCACCTGTCCAAGGGGACGAAGTGGATAAGGCTGTATACAAACAACTATCAAAAGCAATCCAGTTACCAGCCTTGGTCCTCATTAGGGATTCCAACCACGTGGGCACCATGGCATTGTGCAAGCAATCCAGGATATTTCTAGACTACATTGGTGATAACCTTTAAATGCAAATGCTAGAGAGACCAAACAAAGGTAGTACTCTACATGACCTCTGTGCACAAACAAGAAAGAACAAGTGGCAAACGTGGCCACAGATACTAGCTTGGGAGCAGTGAGCACAAGCAGATTGCATTCAGGATCCAGAATAAGATTGGGATGGCAAGCAGAAGAACCAGGACCCAGGATTTTATTTAAGTGGAGTTTGGGTTATTCAGGAGATGGCTCAGCAGAATCTACTTGGAAGTCAATGCACAAGGCGCTTAGGATAACTGGTGAATTTTTGTAAAAAACTTACTGAGAACTCAGGAACAAATAATCCTGTTGTACAAGAAGACTAGAAATAACAGTATAAGACCCACTTGACTAAGCAAGGAGCTTCTTTATGAACTGCAATGCAAAAAGACAGCATACAGCAAACATGAACAGGCAAAAAGAAGGAGTACAAAAGCACTACCTTGGCACTTAGGGACAAAATTGCGAAAACCAAAGCACCTTTAGAATTAAAACAAGTGAGGGATATAAAAAGCAGCAAGAGGGAATTGGGTAACTTCAGAGGAAATGTGGGGATGTTACTGAATGGGGGAGACAACCTAGTGGTTGTGCAGATGGAAAAGGCTGAAGTACTCAATACTTTTTTGCTTCAAGCTTAACAGGCAAAGATTACACTTAGATTTCCCGGAGCGTGTTTGGTGTACCAAGATGGTTTGTGAAGGAACAGGCTAGGGACAACAAGTTAGGAATGAGTTAGAGCAGCTGGATGTATTCAAACCTGTGAGGACAGACAAGATTAATCTGAAAGTGCTGAAAGAGTTGGCTCATGTGACTCCCAAGAGTCCTGCCTGTTCTCTCCAAAAAAAAGCATGATCACTGGGGCAGGCTCCTGAAAACTGGAAAAACGCTAGCACTATGCCTGTCTTTCAAAAAAGCGCAAGAAAAAGAACTCACAAGAAAAAGAACTGAGGCAACTACAGGCCAGTTAGCCTCACCTCAGCCCCTGGAAAGATTACATACCACATCCTTTTGGAATCCACCTCCAAACATGCAGAGAACAAAAAGGAAATCAGCAACAATCAACATGGACTTACAAAGGGCAGTTCATGCATGATCAAACTGATGGCCTTATGTGATGAACTGACCTGAAATGCAGATGTGGGGAGAGTGGTGGATGTAATCAAATGATCTGGTAGGTAGATTGAAAATTACCAGGGCAGCTGGGCTCAGAGGGTAACATTCACAGTAAATATTAGTTTGTTATCCAACTGGTAGCCAGTACCAAGCAGAGTATTATAGTGAACAGTAAGGCTGAAAACGTTCAATAGCCTCACGAACGACCTGGATGATGAAACACAATGCACCCTCAGCAATCTTCTAGACAATACTAACCTAGTGGTGTTTGACACAACAAGCGGTAGAGCTTTAATCAAGAAGGACTTTGAGGAAATTCAGGACTGGAAATGTCAAGTTCAACAAGAAAAGTTCTGCAGCTTTTCTAGAGGCAGAGTAACCCCATGCATCAGTGCATGCTGGGAACTGACTGGCTTTGTAGTAGCTCTACTGAAAAGGACAGGGAGGTTATGGTATAGATGCCAAGCGAAATGGGAGGAAACGTTCTCACTGCTAATAAGGCAAACTGGATACCAGCTACATTAGGAGCAGTGCTGCCAGCAGGACGAAGGAAGCTACTCTCTCTCTCTATGAAGCATTGATTAGGCGATAGCTAAAATACTGTATCCAGTATCAGACTCCTCAGCCCAAGAGGTACATGGAGAAACTGGAGTCTAGGGAGGGGCCACGGGCTCATGACTGACAGAAGTTGAAGCAGCTGGGTGTTTTATCTGATAAACTAAGAGAGGCAAAAACTACTTGAAGAAGAGTTACAAAAATGGTGGAGCCAAGCTTTCCTCAACTAATGAAAGCGTATGTAAAATCACAATTTGTTTTCTGACAGTGCTATCAACTTTCTTTTTTAAAAATGTGCTTTTTTTAAAAAAACTTTTTTTTAAAAGTCCGTTCTTTTTTAAAAAATAAGACATGCTTTGTTGTCTCTTATTCAGGATCTCCTGCAATAAGCAGCCTATAGTCACAACTTAGTTGACCATATATATAATCCCAGTTAGACCTCTTTCTAGTTTATAACACTGTTGATGGGGATATAAAAGGCATTTTTATGTTCACCAATCCAGGAATCTCAAGGACTGATCTTAAAACTTGCAGATTCTGATCTATTAAAATAAGTAAAAAACCTAACCATCCAGGAAAACATTTCATCCCATTTGGTGTGGTTGAGATCAGAGCAGGTACTTAAGTTGGCATTTCATCTAATTTATAAGAAGGGGTCCCAGAGATACTCACCCAGAGCTGTAGCTTACCTTCTCCCATCAATATTACAAGCAAGATTTGTTATTCAGAACAAGTCATTAAGGTTTTTTGGCCATGAAGGGAGAAAACTGGCTGCAAGACAAGGATCTAGCTGAAGATTCCTCCCTTCTTTGGTCCAAGTGGGTGTAGCTCTGCTAACTTCAAGCTGGATTTTATCTGCTAGTACCTAATTATTAAATGGTTTGTGTGGTTTTATATGATATAGATTTGAAGTGAGCTTTGAGATTAAGAACTTTTCCATTATGTAACAATGCCCAGAGCAGTAGCTGTTGATTTACTTATTTTTTAAATCATCAAATATATGAGTAAGAACACAGAGATAAATTATTAGATACCCTGAAGACTTTCCAACTATTAAAATTGTGGAGGTGAAAGGTAGTTTTTAGATAGAACTACATTCCAAAATAGCTTTGAAACAGAGTATAAATGTTATTAGTCTAAAGCTATGTAGCCAGCCAACACAAATTTCAGGATGCAGTAGTGCTTGTGGATTTTGTATTTTCTATGTAGTTTGTTTTCCGCTGCATAACGATGTGAGTACTGCATCAGACCAAAGATCCATCCAGTGTATTCTCTTGTCTTTGACAGTGGCAGAAGCAAAAAGCTGGAGTCGGAGCGTAACAAGAGTGCCAAACAGAAAGATCTTCCCCTGTTTCCCTCCATATACTTTCCCTACTTCTAGCAACTTGCAGTTTAGGGATTTCCCAAGCCACTGATGGTATTTGAATCTTTACATCTAATAGCTGCCAATGAGTTTTATTTCCATTAATTTGTCTAGTAGCTTTTTGAACCCATTAATGCTTCTGGTCTCCATAACATCCTGTGGCAATTAATTCCACAATGTAATTATTCACTGTGTAAAAAGTTACTTCCTTTTGCTGGTCTAAAACCTGCTGCTGGACAACTTCATTAAATGGCTCTTTAGTTTTATGTGACACATTGTGAACAAGCACTTCTGTTCCATCCATGACTGTACACACTGCTATTATAGTCACCTCTTATCTGAATTAACTGACAGTTTCTCCTTGAACAGAAGTAAAGCCACACCTGTGATCCTCTATAGATGCTTTTTGCTTCAGCTGGATTTTCTCCTTACCATAAACCACCGTCCTTCTATTAAAAAATTAACAGACAAATTAAGTACTGAAAAGAAGTAGTATAAGGAGGGACTAATATAAGGAGTTTGGGTTTGAGTTTTGTGGGGTTTTGAAATGGCTGAGGGTAAACACTTTGAGCTGTAATATACCTTATAGTTATCTATGCTGTGCATATAAACCTGGTTGATGGGATTTGTCTGATATACGTCTGTAAGCCTGACTGATGAAGGAGGCCAGGCATATGCAAATTTATCTGGTAGATTAAGGAGGATGACTAGCTGTACTCAGGTCTAATTAGCCCATAGAGTGTTAGCAGAGACATACGTCGTTAGAATTGATGGGACAGCTCTGTGCAAATCCGATGGATGGGCCAGATTCTCTTAAGACACTGTCCAACAGGATCTCCACCGTCCTGTCAGATTTTGTCTGCCAAGAGATATAATACACTGCTGTGGATGGGAGAAAAGGCAATGCTTCTGTAAGTCTTCTCCAAATGCAGGCCACCAACTAACAACAGCCAACTCTGGTTTTGGTCAAAAGAAGATGAGAAAGGGATTCTAAAGCCTAAGTAGGCTGTAAGAGGGGAAACAAGGGAAGAAGAAGAGGAGCTGCCCACCAAACTGAACCTCATCAATGTGAGTCCGGGGAGCAGAGGTGGTGATGAGGACTGTGGCTCCAGTAGTTAGTGGAATTTAACAGCCAGCAGTGAGGGAAGGTCGGGTTGTTTTGCAGGTTGTAAGGGCATACAGTGGGGTTATTAATAGCTAAGTCCAGAAACACCTTGTTTCAATAGCCGGTTTTACTGAACTGGATCAAACTGCCTCTAGTGCAGCCCAGCCTTTACCTGTATCCCTTGATCACCTCCAACTAAGCATAAAAATATCCATGGAGAAACATTTCATCTACAGCCCACACTTCATCATTAAAACAATTATCACACACCACAAAACCACACCCCGTAAGTTTTCCCTACTAGAGCTGCCATCTTCCCAGCAACCCTTGTAAACTCACCACTGTACACAAGCCCTTAGTATCCTATCCTCTCCCCACTCAACAGACTGATGGGGAAAAAAATAGCATCGTAACGGCTTTGAATAGAGGATGAGTATCTAGTTGAGCAAACACTGTGAGTTGTTCACACAGAAGCAGTGGCAATGCACTAAGGCACCAACATTTGAAGAGAGCCAGAAGAGTTAACAGTAACAACATCACTGAGCTTTTAATTTCTCTGTTTTTCTGGAATTTATCAGGCGTAGTATGTGTGAGTACATGTTAACGTGGGAACTTTACACTTTACAAGGAAGTTCTGAGTGTATCTGATGTACACACTTATTTTCTTAAGTCTTTTAAAATATTTTTCATTCACTGTCAGTGTTAACACACAAGTCTAAGGATAAAAGAAATACTTCATCTGGTTATATCAGCTTACTTGGGCTATGCACTTAGCTCAGTTAAATAAGATGAGAGCTGAGAAATTAGTCCAACTTGCCAACCCTTATTATCAAGCACAGTGTTTGCAATTCACAGTAGGTTATCAACAGTGGGGCCACATTTGGGAGATACCGTAACATCTGGTACTGATTTCTGGCAGGATTTAGGTCTTTTTTGAAACATCTACCTCAAGTTGGAAAGATAATAAAATGAATATGTACTATTAAAAAGAGGTTTGCTTTGTGGTTTTTTTTTAGTAGGTATTAAAATAGGCACAGTAACATACTGCAGCAAAGCACAAACACAAAGAAGTCATGCTGCTGCTTCTAAACCAAAACACTACCTCCCATCAACAGAAGCAATGTGAAAGGTGAGAAAGACAAACAACCCGACATTTGCAGAATAGGTTGAGTGCATGTGTTAAAAATCATGAGAAACTCATTATAGAATTTAATGAAATAAACATCAAAAAGCTGCTCTTAACTCCCAACATCAAAAAATAAAACAAAGAAATGCTCCACAAACCTTCAGTTCTTTCCATTTTAGCAAAGGCCTTAAATATGCAGTTCTGTAGAAGTTAAAACATTCAGAACAATCCCTATGATGAAGTCGCAAGAATTTGGTACATTCTAAACTACATATAACATGTTGCATACACACTTCTGCTTATGCCCAGTATGGGATAGCTCAACAAGAAGTCCCAAATAATAGAATTTATGAGGAAGCTAGGAATGAGAGTAGCAATTTCTACTAACTCCTTCGTAACTGAAATTCTTTTAACAAAAATAAATGCATGGTAGTAGCAGCCACAAAGAAGTGTGATCTAGTTAATGCTGTAAGCAACGTTTTATCTGTGATTCATTATAAAGTTGCTAAGAATTTTGCAGAGGGAAAATCTGTATAATGTATAACTGGGTATTTTTATTGATAAGTTCAGTTAAAAAACATACTAGAAGAAAGAGTAAATGTTTTTAAATGAGTGACCTAACATTTAAACTTTTGGAGGAGGAATATTAAAATACTGAACATACACATATAATTTCTGGAAACAATTACAGTAATTAAAACAACACTGAACATTTGGAGAGAGACATTTTATGGAAGGCATTCCAGAACTGCCTCCTCAAGGACACTGATCAACTTGGGTGTGTTCAATTAACAGGAGAAATTAATTTCAAGTCAAAACCCCTGCTGCTGAGAATCATCCAGCCTTTCATGCTCCCCCCCATGCCCTGGCCCCAGCATTTAAACCCCTGGACTGTCAGCGGGAGCGTTCTAGATGAGATGGTTGATTTGACAGACCATTTTCACTACTGACCAACTGAAACTAAAACCCCAGTGTTTCCAGTAATAACTTTCACCAACAGAAAAAAAAAAAAAAATCCATGATTTGACATGAGGATGGCCTTTTAATTTGCACTAGTTATCTACCTCAACACCTACCAATTTCATTACATTTCATAATTTTATCTTCCTTCTCTAGGCTAAGCTAAGCCAGACAGAGTTAATTCATGTTGACTCTGAAATGCAGACCTTGCCTAGAAAAGCAGGGATCCAAACCACAGAGACTTTCAGCTGCTCTCTGTTGTGACCTTCTGGAATACCAGAAACAGTTCAAACTGCCAATTACAATCCTTAGTATTAAAAGAAAATCATTAAAAAACGGAATTCAAATTACTTTGAAACCTTCCTGTAGAAAAAAAATAAATCTCTTCACAGATGGAGATATGGGATGCTGTCCACATGACTGAGATCATGGTTGAACTAGATAGCAAATTCAGTTTCAGTATGCCTAGTAGAAGATCAAAAACACCACAGCTGCATGACGCACTAATTAAAGTGCAACCCACTCTGCCAATTCTAATTTTGCAGAGTTACGCTCCATCAGGTAGCGTCTGTCCTTCTGCAACCGGCATACAGCCAGCAGAAACACGGTGTCATGTGACCCGGTTTATTCTATGAGAATGTGCTACCGGGTGATTTGGTACTGCACAAAAGTGGGGTAATGAACACGGGACCCTAGCTCAAGGCACAGAGTGAAACAATTTGTCCAGGTCAACCACATAGGCTGCTAGCAGACCTGAAAATAGTATCCAGTTCTCCTTAATCCCAGGCTAGTTTGCTACCTACAGGGCACTACTGCTGCCCAACATCAAAAAAAGCAGTTTTCAAATTACGTCGGGGTTCTGAGGATTTCTTTGGCTTATTTGTTCTAAATACTGTCCCTGATGCCACTCTGTCTATGGAGCTCACAATTCTATGTGATGGTCCTAGATCCAGAACATTTCTTTTCACTCAAATCCTCAATCTGCCAACCAGCTGTGGCCCCTGCTGCCCCACTCCTACCCACACAAGCCAGGGGCCATTTCAACAACTACAGTGTTGACACTGCAAATATTTAGGAAAATATTTAGCTTGACAAATATAAGTAACCACAGTGAAGTCAAACAAACCTATGTTCATGTGCAAGGGTTTCCAGGGTTTAGTCTCCAAAAAGCAGGACATGCTTTTATGCTTCCTATGAGACACTCAGACACACCACTAAGGATGTGCTATATAACCCACATAAAATAAAACACTACTCCTACTTCTTTTTATACTGCTCACTAAAAAAATATTTTTATTGCAGCTCATCAAATGTGGACTTAAATATATTATTGTTGTGAACTATACACATAGCTTACTAATTCTGGGAAAATAAAAAAAATGGCTTCCATCAAATGCTTAGCCCAACTTACACAAAAGTAAAGTAAATATTAGAAATGTGTTGAAATGCATCTTTGTCCCAGTTTCTGCAGGAAATGGAGTACATGTCTACAACAGAGCAATATTGTTTGAATTACTGTTTGGAGATGGCAGGAGAACAGAGCAAGCATTACACTATTGATTATAAATTATATCAAAGAAATTGCACTGAAGAAACTTCAAAATGTTAAAGAACTCCATAGCTTGTAAATGCCAGAATTAAGTTTGCCTGTAAAAGTTTTATTAAGCTGTATAGCATTATATATATATATGCAGAGGCATAACTATAGAGTCACATATCATTTTCCTCTACTATCCTGCCCGAGTCATTATAAGGATTTGATCCAATGTCCACATTTTGCTTATTCTGTAAGATGAATCATCAGTCTGAAGGCTTCATTCGTAGATAGCAAGTAAACAAGCAGTAAAGAGCAATTCCAGTTAGCATTCAAAGTACCAAAATAATGGCCAAGGAGACATTTTGTTAACAAAAACTTGAAAGATGAAGCAAGTGCTCCAGAAATCTATTTACTATTTGATGAAGACACAGGTACAAGGTCTTTCACCAGGGGACAGAACTGTTTCTGCTGATAGTGCACTTCAGTACACTGAAGTGAACTTCAAGACTGATCCACTAGCTTCTACAATTATAGTCAGAATAAATGCAGTGAAAGACTACAAGAGCTCTTTTTTTTTTCCCACCAGCCCAAGAGAAGAGATATTCATCTCACTAAACTCATTTTCATGGTAGCAGATTTCACAAAGATCTTCCTGAGCTGTTTCTGTGTAGCAGAGGACTTTTTTGATGAAAAGGTGGTCTCAAAATTTTCATGGCTAGTGTATAGGATTTCAGAATCAAGAAACACTGATGCACTGCACATATCAGAGAAAATGGTCTGAGCTCAGCTGTAACAGTAAAGGTCACAGTTGCAGATATGGATATCATCAGTGGATTTTGCCCTAAAACATGCTATCATGACAGTGCAGCAAGAAGCAAAAGAAGAGCAAGGTGCTCATTTAGAAAGCGTCAGCACCAAACAAAGCTCTTTGTTCCATGAAACTAGGAAGTTCCATGTCAAAAATCGTTTCACTGACAACACACTGTAATGGGTATCACAGTGCCAGTCCCTGGCAGAGAGTCCTGAATCAACTAAAACACATAAATCTCATGGGATTCATAGCCTTCCTGTTACATAGCCCTACAGAAAACTGACAATCTGACTTTGAAGCAGAGCCCTGTCTCTACCAGACAGCGGAGGTCACTGATGACACTGTCAGTCCTGGCCACACAGATTGGACTTGGTCATCACATTAGTTCTGCTGCCATAGCCGTGCCATCAAGGAGCTAGATGGAATCGAATCTGCTGGTTTGCCTTGCTCTTCCTTCAAAACCCATGCTGCAGGTGGAGCTATCACCACAGAAAGTGTCTTCTTGGTTTAGTTTGCTTTGTCGGAAGAGATGATGTGGATAAACTGGCAGAATCCTCTCCAATAGGACCCACAGCCAACACAGCTATGCTGGCAAAGATGGGTAACAAAGATGTTATCTATAAGTCCCTTTCTTTTTTCTGAGACCAAGGAAGACTTTCCATGTCACCAGAGCATTATGTTACGAGTTTTAAGAGAAGAAACCCCCGGTATCAGTACAGGCTGGGGGCTGAAGGGATTGAGAGCAGCCCTGCCAAGAAGGACTTCGGGGCACTAGGGGATGAAAAGCTGGACATGAGCTGGCAATGGGAGCTCGCAGCCCAGAAGGCCAACCGTATCCTGGGCTGCATCCAAAGCAGCGTGGCCAGCAGGTTAAAGCAGGTGATTCTGCCCCTCTGCTCTGGTGAGACCCCACCTGGAGTCCTGTGTCCAGCTCTGGAGCCCTCAGCACAGGAGAGACATGGACTTGTTGGAGAGGGCCCAGAGAAGGGCCACAAAAATGCTCAGAGGGATGGAACACCTCTCCTGTGATGATGGGCTGAGAGAGTTGGGGTTATTCAGCCTGGAGAAGAGAAGGCTCCAGGGAGACCTTATTGCAGCCTTCCAGTACTTCAAGGGGGCCTAGAAGAAAGATGGGGACAGACTTTTTAGCAGGGCCTGTAGCAATAGGACAAGGGGTAATGCTTTTAAACGAAAAGAGGGTAGATTTCGATTAGATACAAGGAAGATATTTTTCACAATGAGGGTGGTGAAACAGTGGCACAGGTTGCCCAGAGAGTTGGTAGATGCCCCATCCCTGGAAACATTCCAGGCCAGGTTGGATGTGGCTTGGAGCAACTTCATGGCAGGGGGGGTGGACTAGATGACCTTTAAAGGTCTCTTCCAGCCCAAACTATTCCACGATTCTATGAAACTGGAATTCTTCTAAATAGTTTGAGAGTCAAACATAGCCCATGGATTTTCCTGTACAACAGTTTTAAATAGGATCCTTTCCTTTTCTGCAGATGCTCCTTAGATCACTCACAAGCTGCACCATTGGAATGAACATGATCCACATTGCTGAAAAGAATTATTCCTCTGCAGGATTAAAACCTACACACTTGGCCTTGAAGACAACAGACCTCAATACTAAGTAATCCATTCTAAATTACTCACAAAGTGAGCAAACACCCCCTCCTATCCCCTGCCCAATGAACTTCCTAGTCTAAAGGGAACTATTTTCAAAAATACAAAACAAATGTAAGAGCACATCCTGTATATTCTGCAGAGACAAAACCGCTCCTGTATAAGGAACATGGTGCACTCCTCATCTTTGCCAGAGCAAGGCTGAACGCCTGACAAGGTGTGAAGTTGCACAGGCACGAATGACCCACGAATCCAGACTTCAACCCCTACGCATACGCAAGACATACATCTACATCAGTTGTATGTAGTTTTACAGGTAAAACCCAGCAAAGAACATGCTTAATTTCACTTACTGTGTTCCAACTATAATTATCTTTGATCTAACTTACAGTTATAATTGCTCAAATCAGTTTACATGCAGGACAATCAGAAAAGAAAGATGTCAGCAGCCACTGACATGGTCATAGAAATGACTCACCTAGAACAACATGGAAAAGCTGTAGCAGAAGTAGGGATAAAACCAAAGCACCAACACAACAACTTCTAACATTTGCATCTTTTTTCTTCCAGCTCAACACCAACTCCTTCCTAGAACTCTTCTAACCAGTCTCTTCCCCATCTGCCAATATGACCTTATGACTTCCCAAACCCATGTCCTTTACCTTTCCGTCTGCCTCTTCCTACTCTCAGTCCTTCCTTAACACGGCCCTTAAAATTTTTGTTAAACACATCTCCTATGTTTTTCTTCCACGTCACTCAGGTTTAGATTTTATACTCCCTCACAGTGCTCAGGCTTAGCAAAGGGCAGACACAATTCAAGCAAGATAAATTGATGTCTGGCAAAGCAGTAACTTACAACAGGAAGTACTAAGGAATCTTTGCCACCACCACATTCAACACTTTGCTCTCACCTGCGAAAGAAACAAAATAGCGCAGGTTCTCTTTTCCTGCGGGAGAAGAAAGGAGAGGCAGGAATCATGCAAAATTAGAAAGCTAGTTGTAACTTCCTTGTTCTCTAGATAGATCTACAATGCATTGTGATTCATTTTATTTAGAGAAGTCTGGGGACTTCAGAAAATTTATCCCAGCTTTTACAGTCACAAACAGGCCAAATGCTTGAAAAGCTGAGAGAGTGATCAGAGTCCACTGCCAATACCCCGGCTAATCTAGAAAGCAGAGTGGGAGAGAGAGAGCAGGCACAATACGCTGGCGCTCTGGCCACTTGAGGGCTCTCCCAGAGTAGGGGACACTTGAACTGGCTAAGTCAGCCTGGGTCTCAATCACTTGGGTCCACTTCAAGAGTATAAAGAACTCTGCAAAAGATACTCCAGCTCCATCAGTCTTTTGTTGTTGTTACACTAAAAATAAGAGAGCTGTCCAGACTTTTAACGGAAAGGACCCGAATATTGCCTAATTTGTTTTAAAAATACCCATTAAAAATGAAAAAAGAAGCAGCAGTAGGAGTCCAGTCATTACACAGGTACAAGAAAATCCAGTGGCACAGGGAGTTTCCACAGACAAAGGATTTCCCACAGCCTATTGTTGGAAACACTGTGATTCAGTTGCTCATTTCTTGCTCAACAGGCTGCTGATTCAACCAGAAGAGGATGCTGATATGTTTCACCTTCTGCATTCCACCTACTGCAGCCTAAATCAACAAAAACCCTGGCTTTTAAAAACATGTGACTATATCTCATGCTAGCTCTTAGTTATTTACATTACATACTTTTGTTGTACAGTATCATCTTTTTTGTCAATGCCATTTAAAGGTACACATAATAAAACAATAAATCAGGAATTTTAACAGCTGTTGCCTCCTTATCTTGCTAACTTCTAGTTGGACATTCACTACAAGCAGGTGGTTAGAAGGTAAAACACAATATAAAATACTTTCATATTCACTGCTGTGTGAAGAAACTACAGACCAGAAAAAATGATAACATACAAACTCACAAAATAATCAGATAAAATGTGTTTTGCAGCTTGAGATAAAGATTGTTAACACTGTATATGAAAAACAGTCTGCCTGTGAAAATGAATGACCTGCTGCAACTCCCCAGAGAAAGCCCTCAGGTAAGGAATTCAGATGGAACCAGGGAGCAAGCCAGAGGAGGCTATTTTAAACCCAAGCCTTTCTACAGCTACCTCCAGGTGCAGTCCTAAATTCAGCAACAGTATCTGTTTCCCAGAAGCAGATTTTAAGCCATCTCTGACAGGTAACTGGAGATACACTGTGCAGTTCCAGAGCCATGGCATGTAGCTATCCTCCAAAACAAAGCACTAGCTGTTATTTTTTAAAGAACAGATTGTATCTCTTTTTCTACTGCAGCAGCTTATATACATTTCTTTCTCTTACTCAGAAAGGTTTGCTCAGGATGCTGGCAGTGGAAAGTACAGAAAATTCCCTAGAGCGAGGTAGGAACCAAGAGATAGGAGAAGTGTGGCTAGAGGCTAATAGATTAGCCATTACTGACTTTATAATCCATGTAGACTCTTAAATGTGTTAAATGTCTTGGAGCTGCATCTTTAAAACCTTAGGAATGAAAGAACAGGGAAGGAGTTTGTTTTACCAAAGCAAGGAGGAGTCTCTGACACAACATAAATGAGCTACATTAGGGGAAAAAGGGGGGAAAAAAGAAAACCATCCCTTCCAGGACTTTATTTTTTTTTTTTGCACACAGGCATAGATACACACACAACAGATGCTGATGAATCCAATTCTAAAAATCATGAATGTATCATTGCCCTGCCTAAACCCACAAATCTTTAGTTAAGCAGTCAAACCTGTGCTTAACTTAAAAGATCATGAGTAAATGCATCTGAAGTAAACAGGATCTGAGTGCTTTGTTATTGTTGAAGGCACAGCTTTACTCTTTATATTCCAAAGGATGAAGAAAGTGTTTTGCTGATACATAGGAATAATGAAAGAAGTTACACTACTGAAAATGACTGGAAATTCCTGTTATGACAATAACACATCAATTAGTTAATAGCTTACAATCAAAATATAAGCCTACTATGTTTCACTGCTCTGGATATGCATCATTAATCTCTAATGATGTGAGAATTACGTCATTTTTTATTAGAAAAACTTTTAAAATTATGAATAGTCCAAATAAAAGGAAAAATCATAGAAAATCAGAGAATCATTTAGGTTGGAAAAGACCTTTAAAGATCACTGAGTCCAACCGCTACCCTAGCACTGCCAAGTGCACCACTAAACCATGTCCCTAAGTGCCACGTCTACACATCTTTTAAATACCTCCAGGGGCTGTGACTCAACCGCTTCCCTGGGAAGCCTGCTCCAATTCTTGATAAGCATTTTGGTGAAGAAATTTTTCCTAATATCCAATCTAAACCTCCTCTGGTGCAACTTGAGGCCATTTCCTCTCATCCAGTTTCTGACAAATATAAACTAGGAGGTCTGCAATTGTGGCGACATGTAAGTTGAAATGTATATTTAAAGACTGCATGGGGAACAGTGACTGTATTTAATGCTGTCCAGCATGCGCTGATGTAGACATAGTTTTCAGCTCCTTTTAAACACGTCATATTTAATTATTTGGATGAAGATTTTTCAGTTAAGCATCTGACTCAGGATGATTTTAAAAATTTATTAAAAGAAAACCTTTCTACAAAATAAAAACCATGTAGGCATTTCTCAGAACAGAACTAGCCGAAAATGCATTGCTTTACTCTCCTTTTTTTGCTTTAAAAAATGCAAAAAACAACAGCAAGACAATAGCAAGATAATACCAACAGGTTTAACTGAAAAGGTCTACTACCTTCATGCTTTGAAACACAGATTTCACACCTTGAAGGGAAATCAGGGATGTGCTTTTGCCTTTTCTAGAGAAATCCATACAAAACTGATACCTGAAAGTCTACTTGCAGACACTTAAAATAGCTTACTTAGAAAGTTGAGTTTGCCAAGCAACATGTGGCCCAAAAATGAAGTGATGAAGTACAGACTGCGCTGAAACTGGCTCTTTCCATGCCTGGGCCTGCTGCGGAGCCTACCCTTTCAGTACCTTGCTTGCCAAGGGCCAGGCTGTGATGGTCAGGAAGGCGAATACGAAGGAGCTGTTTAAGAGAGCGGTCAGGGGCTGCCCGAGGGAACGCGGAGAGCGCGCTGGCATCGGGGTAACAAGGTCACGGGGCTGGGTGGATTACGCGGAGTCCAAGAGCCCGGGAATCAAAGGGGGCTGGCAGGAGGGCGGCCATGAGGAAACA